>NW_021319671.1:694124-715651 GCF_001605985.2 Dendrobium catenatum | reverse complement strand
ATATATATATATATATAACCAAAATCTTAAATTTAAATTGAATTTTAATAACATTTGATAATGGAATTCTATTATATTTAGGTATATAGTTTGTGTTATGCATTGGCATAGCATACAAGTTGTGGGGGGTGTTTGGAATCACTTTTTATTTTAATTTTTTTTATATAAAATAAAATTGTATTTGATATTTCAAATAAATATTTTTTAGTTTATTGTATATTATATAAGATAGTAATAGCACATGGCTTGTGTTGATGATGACTGGTGGATTATATAGATGAGTGATGTCCGGAGTCATTTTCATTAAAAAAAATATCAATATTTAAAAAAATGTTTTGAACATTTTTAGAAAAATAATTTTAGGAAATACTAGGTCTCAATACATTTACAATGAACTCAAGAACACTCAATTTAGTAAAGATTTGAAGTTTTTATGAAATTTTAAAATTTTGGACATTAAAAATGACTTTTTAATTCATTTTTTATTAAATTTTGTGGCGACGTCTTTAGAAGTGAAACGTGGCACGTGTGGCGACTCGATAGCACGCATGGGACATGTGGTGCACGGTTCATCCACTTGCCACGTCAGTGGCTCGATCTAGCCATTAGATTAACAACGGGAAACATGAACAACTACAATTAAGACAAATCATGCGAATGATTCTAAAAATTGTCAGACTATTTTTCATCATACTGCGCGTGGACCATCCGATTGCGCATGTATTGCTATCAGATAGTTCTGATCTGACTAAATTCTATTGTTCAAAAATAAACTATAACTTCAAATGCTCATAATTAACTTTTAATCCAACCGTCGAAATTTGATAAAATTTTAAACGTAGGATATAGATAACCAAATCTTTCAATGCATGGATTTTGGAGTCTCCATGCATTAAGATTTGGGAGAAAATGTAACTTGAAATTTAAACTTTAAAGTAAGATATCTTACTTAGTGGATGGATTTACTTAATCTTAGGCTTGTTTGACTTCTGAAGAAGTCCTCTTTAACTTTATAGAAGACATCAAAAGCTAGTTTGCGCTGGATTGAAATATATCTTTAGATTATCATTTTTCTTCGTTTTTTTCTCTCTCTCCTCTCAAACAAAAGCCTTGGGAGCTATGAGGACCTGGGAGAAGGCTTGGAGAATGTAGAGGAAGCTCTGAAGAAGCAAGAGGATAAGGTTTGGGGGCTGGAGGAGGCTTAAAGAATGAGTTAGGTTAGAATGAGTGTTTTGAATGCTTTTAGGCCGAATCCTAGCTTTTGTTTTTTTATGGCTAAGATGGATTAGAGGGGTTTATGGTATGCTAACTTGCCACCTATCCCAGGTGGTTAAAATCCAGATGAAAACTGCATGTGTGAGATTGAGTTCGTTAAGCTCACATGAAGAGATGGGGAGATTTTTGGCTAAACCAAGGATTTAGCTTGGTTTGAGAGATGTTTAAGTGAGCTTTATGGTTGATTTAAATGATTTATGCAGGTTGGTTTGGAGGAAATAGCATGCATGAGGTGGCTTGGCCATTTTGACCTATATTCATCTATTTTGAAGACTTTTGGGGTTTGAATAGGTGGCAAGTTAGCATACCATAAACTTTTGGGGTTTAAAGTCAAACCAATAGGGGTTTGAGTCATGAAGGTGTTTTATATGCCTGATGCATGCAATGAAATGGTTTTGAGGGTTTGATTTGGCTTAGGTTGAGGTTTGCTTCAAGAAAAGCCTCTTTTGGGCTTAGGTCAAGCCATATGGCTAACTCAAGTGGGCCCAAGGGCTGTAACACCTATGAATGATTCTTGGGGTCACAATAGACCATCCCAAGGATTTAAATTAGTTTGGGGATACTTAGAGCATTGAATTTAGATTTGGTTAAGGTTATGGTTGGTTTGGTCAACCATGGTTGGCTTGGTGAACTAGATTTGACCAACGGTTAGGCTTAGGTCTAACAAGTTCAAAATGGTATTTTGGCCCAAATGGAGGTAGTCCCATACAATGGTGAGATCTTTTTGCATGAAATGCATGTTTGGACCATTAAGAGATATTTTGATTAACCATTGTTGACTTGACAACTAGGTCAAACCAGGTTTTTGGATTTAGTTCAATACACTTCAAATGATGTTTGGAATGCATTGGAAGATGTTTCATGGCTTAGTTTGATTGGGACACTTTGAAGTTTATGAAAAGGTTTGATTTTTTTGTAGGGTTTTTAGGGTTTAGTGGGCCCATGGTAATTAAACCAAGGTCCACCAAAAGTTCAATTTTTTGTTTAACATGTCATGAGAGTGATCATGGGAATGTTTAAGGGTTATGGAGAGGTTCCCAAGGTCAAATTTTATAAGGTGTGTGGTCTAGTGGTATAGGTTATAAATACTTGAAAGTTTTGCCGCCTTTCAAAATCAATTCAGTTTTGGACATCAGATGGCTCAAATTATCCTCAAATTTGAAGGGTTAACCCTAGAGATATGTCTAATCATTAGATTACTGATAGATCATGAATCGGATGTCATTTGATTTGATTTTGAGGTAATTGAAAAACCATTAAAAAAAGAATAATGGACAGAGACTTCAGCCTTGACTTTGAGTTTATAATTTTGGATTTTGTTTTAATTTTTTTCTTAGTAAATCTCGCATAAAAATGAGGTCAACAGTCATATATATTGGATCCAATGTGAATATCTATCAAACTTCCTTTTATTTTCGTCATACTCTGACTCTATGCTATAATTTTAACGTTCTACAGCAATGGATTAACGCACAATTAATAGAAAATTAAGCAAAACTTCATCATGCACTAAGGCTCATTTATTTTTTCAATTAGTTATGTGTGGCCTGGTGCTAATATTTTCAGTTAATAAAGCATTTTTTAAGGCCTTTTGTAAGCTAAAGTAGTTTTTATTTTTATTTTTTATTTTTTTTATTTTTTGGACTTTTAAACTCTTAATGCTATAAAAAAATAGTTTTTATTTAAGGTTCTTGATCAGCCATGTGTGTGCTTGTATTAAAGCATTGAGATGATAACTTCTTTTATCAACCTTTTGAAATGAAGAAATGGTGATTTAGACTTCGTTTTAGGCTTTGTTTGTGACTGCTTTTTTATCGCTTTATAAAGCTACTTTTTAGTATAAAAATCTCTTAAAAATAGGAAAATACCAGCGACATAAAGCTATCTCAAACAAAGTCTTAGATAAGTTTCTTATTTCCCTACTTTTTAGATTGCAACCATAATTTTTTTTGTTACTGTTCTTTCATTGCTATGAGCTTTTTTTTTATCTAATCCCATTATACTATTAAATCATAAACAACAATTACTTTATAATTTTGTTATTAGTATAAACCATGTGAAGAAGCATATCAAGAGACTTTTTCTTTTTCATTAATTAGGGGTGCCACTAAATATTCCGATCCGATAATTTGATATAAACCTGACTCAAAAAATTTGAATTTGATTTAAGTCTTTTGATAAATAGGTCAGGTTTATGTTCAAAATTCCGACTCTTTTAACTAGCAAGTCAGACTCAGCTTAACCTTCGAAACAAATAAAAAACTGTTTTTTTTTTCTTTAAATTATTTTACATGTTGGTATGCTCTTCTTTTTTTTGATCATTTAATCTAAACTCTATAGTTGACAATTTACACTTTTTAAAAATAAAATCAAAACGGGTTATTAGATCGAATTAGGCTTGTTTGGGTTGCTGGTAGGTCTGAGTTCGGGTCCATCTTTTTGAGCCATTTATTAAATGAGTCAAGTTCGGATTGACAAGGTTCAGGTCAGATCAATTCCCAGTCGGACCGAAACTTTATCCGTTAACCCATTTTGACACCCATATCTTGTATAACTCTCGATGATATATAGAGAGCACTAACGACTAGTTGCCGATTATTTGGCCAACTTATAAATTCTATAAATTTTCTTGCTTGTGATATAAGAACAGATAAATTATTGTCCATTAAGTATTGCATGCCAGATATGTTTCTTCATGTTGAAAGCCTGAAACAACATCTCTATCATCTCAATTGTTTAATACAAGCACACACATGGCTGACCAAGAACATTAAATAAGAACTGTTTGTTTTATAACATTGAGAATTTAAGAGTCTCAAAGGGGGAAAAAAAAAACTTTAGCTTACAGAAGGCCTAAAGCAATGCTTTATTAACAGAAAAATAATAGCACCAGGCCACACATAACTAATAGAAAAAATAAATGAGCCTCAGTGCATGATGAACTTGCTTAATTTTCTATTAATTGTGTGTTAATCCATTGCTGTAGAACATTAAAATATATAGCATAGAGTCAGTTTATGAAGCCAACAAAAGAAAGTTTGATGGATATTCACATTGGATCCAATATTTATGATTGTTGATCTCATTTTTATATGAGATTGACAAACTGTAAAATAAAATAAAATTCAAAATTTTAAACCAAAAGTCAAGGTCAAAGTCCCTTGCCCATAACCCTTTTTGAGTAACATTTTAATCACTTCAAAACCAAACCAAATTATCTATGATTTATGATCCGTCGGTTATATGTTTAATAGGCATATATCTAAGATTAACCCTCCAAATTTGAAGGCAATTTGAGCCCTCTAACCTCCAAAACTGAATTGACTTTCGAAGGCTACAAAATCTTCAAATATATATAGCACATGCCACTGAATCTAGAATCCCTAAAGAAAGAACAATTTCTTTGAGCCCAAGCTGAAGCAAAATAACTTCTTTCAGCAACCACTTGAAATGAAGAAATAGTGCTGTTTGGAACGGCTTTTTTATTGTTTTATAAAGCTATTTTTTAATATAAAAATTTCTTAAAATTAGGAAAACCACAGTGGTATAAAGCTGTTCCAAATGAAGCCTTAGATAACTTTCTTATTTCTTTGCTTTTTAGATTGCAACCATAAATTTTTTTTTGTTACTGTTTTTTTATTGTTTTTAAAAAATTTTTGGGATAGGAAGCTCTCTTTATATCAGCTTTTAAAAAAATTGATTTTTTCACAATAATTTTATAACCACATTTAAACGAAGTTACAGCTATCTCAAATGAATCCTTATATATTTTAATCACACTAATTTACGTTAGACTACCATCTTATTTATAATTCTCCGATAGAGGTAAGCCTTGTAGCAGTATTATAGGCTTAAACAAAATGGAAGCTTAAGCTTCGTTTGGGATTGCTTTCTTACTGTTTCTTAAAGCATTTTTCTAATACAAAATTTAAATTTTTTGTACTTGAACAACTTTAAGAAGCAGTAAGAAAATCGTCTCAAACGAAGCCTAAGACTCCCTCCATCTAAAATGTACAAATGTTTCTCCAAGAAATGAGTATAGGCCGGCGTCCTAATTTAGCTTAATAATCTAGCCACGTTTATGAAGTATGTATATTAATTTTTTTTTATAAGTAAATCAACCTTCAATGACTTGAAAACTTAACAAAACTTTGTAATTTTCCAAGTCAAACAAGACCGAGATAAAGCTGAATTTATTTCAAGAAAGAAGTTTGTAAAATTACATTATGAGCTTGTTTATCTAATCCCATTATACTAGCAAATCATAGAAACCAATGACTTTATAATATTGTTATTAGTATAAACCGTGTGAAGAAGCATAGCAAGAGACTTTTTCTTTTTTTTATTAGGGGTGCCAGTAAATGACTCTATCCGATAATTTGATATAAATTTGGCCCAAAAATTTTGAATCCGATTTAACTCGTTTAATAAATGGGCCAGGCTTATGTTTAAAATTCCGACTCTTTTGATTAGCGGGTCAGGCTCAGCTTGACCTTCGAACCAAATAGAAACCAGCCTATTTTTTTCTTTAAATTCTTTTGCTTGTTGCTATGTTCTTCTTATTTTTGATGAATTAATCTAAACTCTATAATTGACATTTTACACTTAAAAAAAAAATCAAAATGGGTTATTAGGTCAGATTAGGGTCGTTCGAGTGGCCGATAGGTCTGAGTTGGGATCCATCTTTTTGAGCCGTTTATTAAACGAATCAAGTTCGGGTTGATAAGATTCAGATCAAATCAATTTCAAGTCGGATTCAAATTTGACCCGTTAACTTATTTTGACACCCCTATCTTGTACAACTTTGGATGATATATAGAGGGCACAAACAACTAGTTGTCCATTAATTAGCCAACTTATAAATTCTATAAATTTTCTTACTTGTGATATAAGAACAGATAAATTATTGTCCGTTAATTATTGCATGCCAAATATGTTTCTTCATGTTGAAAGCATGAAAAAAAAATAAAAATAATAATAATAATAAAATTGTTGAAAGCATGAAACAATATCTCTATCATCTAAATTGTTTAATAAAAGCACACACATGGCTGACCAACAACCTTAAATAAAAACTATTTTTTTTAATTACATTGAGAGTTTAAAAGTCTCAAAGAAAAAAAAAAAAAAAAAACTTAAGCTTACAAAAGGCCTATAGCAATGCTTTATTAATAGAAAAATAATAGCACCAGGCCACACATTACTAATAAAAAAAATAAATGAGCCTCAGTGCATGATGAACTTGCTTAATTTTCTATTAATTGTGTTTTAATCCATTGCTGGGGAACATTAAAATATATAGCATAGAGTCATAGTATGAAGCAAACAAAAGAAAGTTTGATGGATATTCACATTGGATCCAATATGTATGATTGTTGATCTCATTTTTATATGAGATTGATAAAGCAAAAAAAAATAAAACAAAATACAAAATTTTAAACCCAAAGTCAAGGCCAAAGTCCCTTGTCTTATAACATTTTTTGAGTAATTTTTTAATAATCTCAAAATCAAATCAAATGATCTCCGATTCATGATCCATCAGTTATATATTTATTAGGCATATATCTAGGATTAACCCTCCAAATTTGAGGGCAATCTGAGCTCTCTAACATCCAAAACTAAATTAATTTTCAAAGGTTATAAAACATTCAAATATTTAAAGCACATACAACTGGATCATGCACCTTGTGAAATTTGACCTTGGGAATCTCCCCAGAACTCTTGATCTGCCCATGATCACTCTCATGACATGTTAAACATAAAATTGAACTTTTGATGGACACTGGTTGACCATGGACCCACTAAACCCCAAAATTCCTAAATAAAAGTCTAACCTTCTCATTAACTTCAACATGACCTAATCAAACTAAGCCATGAAACCTCACCCATTGTATTTCAAATATCATTTGGAGTGTATTGAACAAAATTCCAAGATCTGATTTAACTTGGTTGGCCAAAATGCCGCTTAAAGACCCAAACATACATTTCATGCAAAGGGATATCACCATGGCATGGGACCACCTCCATTATGCCCAAAATGTCATTTTGAATTTATTGGATCTAATCCCAACCCTTGGTCAAATCTGATTGACCAAACGAAAGATACACTTAACCAAATCCAAATTCAATGCTCTAGGTATTATAAACCAATTTGAACCCATGAGATGACCATTGTGACACCAAGAATCATTCATAAGTGACCCAACCTTAGGACCCACTTAGGAGTGACTTGTGTAACTACAGATGAAATACCCCACTTATGAGTGACTGGTGTAATAAAATAAAAATCTTCCGTATTTAAATCCTCACAACCTTGATACCACTTTTTATAACACCCCACAATACCCCTTAATAGTATTATAAAGTGTCACCCACAAAGACATAACATTTTCCACCAGATCCAAATATTTATATAAAACATTCAATTGTTTATACATACAACATTTAACAGTTCATTACCTCTAATACATAATTAAACAGAAGCTTCTAAAATTCCAATATCATTGCAACCAAATATTTACAGAGCCACTAATACAAATCTAAATATTACTAAACTGCCTACATACCTTAAATATAGACTAACAACCAAATTTAAAAACTAGCATATAAATTTGAAATACTTGCAATTTAGTCTTCTACGGCATTTTTCTTTCATTTATCTATAACACCAGCCAGTAAGAAGGATACTGGTGAGCTATGAGACTCAAGAACCTTTACAATTTAAATAATAGTTAAAATACAATCATTGAAAATAATCAAAACATTGAAATTATCTTAAAGTCATATTTAATATTAGTCTTTATTTCTTATGAATGATGTGGCAAATCTAGGACACGACTTTTAGATTTTTTTGTGTATTTATTTATTTTTTTATGTTTGAAGTTTGAATTGATATGAAATTATGATTATGGAGTTGAGAACTATTGTGTAGGTAATCTCTATTTCTTGAATGTGCATTGTCATTGTATGCTCTTAATATTTTCCTTTCATTTACCTGTAACAACATCCAGTAAGAAGGATACTAGTGAGCTATGATGCTCAATAAGCTTTGCAATTTAAATAACAATTAAAATACAATAATTGAAAATAATCAAAACATTGAAATTATCCTAAATTCATACTTAATATTAGTCTTGACTTCTTTTGAATGATGAGGCAAAACTAGGAGATGATTTCAAGATTTTTTTTGAATATTTATTTATTTTTTATATTTGACGTTTGAATTGATATGAAATTATGAATCGTGAGTTGAGAACTATTGTGTATGTAATCTCTATTTTATGAATGTGTATTCTCATTGTATGCTCTTAATATTTTCTCATAAATTAACTTCAACTTATGTTATTTTTCTTATTTGTATTTCATTTCATTTACTTGATATTAATTTTAAATTCTTAATCTCATTTTCAAAATGTCAAACATTAGAGATAGAGATTTCAGCAACTGATGAAAAGTTATATATTTAATATCATTAAGAAGATGCCAGTTACTCAAACACTTTATATCTCTTTTATTTTAAAAAGTAATTGTGTAGATATATTTATTCATAATTTTGTGTTCTGTTTAATTTTAAATCACATAATTTAGAATGATAGCATTATTATTATTATTTTATATGAAATTAGTATTTATTATGTTATCCAGTTCAACTTCGGTTCTATGAACCTCACCATCTTCGAGTTCGTTATCCGGTCCGATTTTCAAAATCTTGCCTCCATGATCTTATCCACGATCATTAGCTATCTATAGGTTGTTTCACTCTCCTTTGGAATAAAGATCATATTGATTGTCTTCATTTTTCTCCCTAATTTATAATTTATATAAGCTACAGCTGAAGAAAAATAATTCAATTGATAATCCAAATTCTTTTGAAGTTTTTAGAAATAGGTTTTAAAAATATTATTATTATTTTGATTTGAAGTAAGAGAAATACAAAATAAAATTTTGAAGTATTTAGAATACATCATTTAGTTCAATTTTGACATATTTGAAAATCATTAGATAATATCAATTTTTAAATGTATTATAAAATATCTATAATAACTCTAGCCGGCTACGGGCTATACCCTACATCCCATAATTTTCTACTAAAACTTCACCCATGCCAGAATTCCGACTATCGCGCAAGATCCTGCTCAACACCATCATTGCCACGTACCGTCGGGCATTTTCTGCCCCTTATTGACGATCAACATCGCCACCGCTACTATTCTTCACTGCCACCCTCCATTGTCGTTGCTTGCCGTCACTATCGTACACCGTTGCTTACCACCAACAACCGCTATTATTATATTTTATACTATATTTATTTTACTTCAAATAAAAAAAACAAATAACTGCATTCATTTTAGCATAATTCAAAAAAAAAAAATATTTTAAATACATTAAAAAAAATTCTTTCACCAAACAATCGGCCTTGAGGAATTCGATTTCAATTGTTCATAATAAATTGGCGACCGTTTTAAGTAACCCTACTGCCTATTCCATAAACGAAGAGAACCCATACATTTTCTGAAGAAGAAAATGAACGAAGATGATTCATGAAAGATCCGACGCCGCCAATTTCTAAAAAAAATTATTAAAAAAAGAAAAACTTTGCTTGATCAAATCAACGTTTCTACAGAAAGATTCGTCCAATTTCTTCTCTCTAGGAATCTCGATCGAGAATCGAAATTCCAGAAGAATACGTCGCCGCTTCCTCCTCACTCCTTCCCTAAGAAAATTAATTTAGCATGTGAAATTAACTGCCGGCCGCCTATAAAATCTTCTACAGATTGCAAGCAGGAATTTTTCTTCAAATAAAATATAAAAAAACTTTTTTTTACTAAATTAAATCTCGCCATTTGTATCATTTTTTTAGTTACCTGGTTCTCTTTGTTCCTCAGAAGAAACCTTCCAACCTGAAGCTCTTCTGTTCTTCTTCTTTCTTCCTATTCGCTTCTATGATGGCGACCTCCCCTGTTTAATATTTTTTATATATAAAATTTTCATTAATGCGCAAAATACCGGCTTTTTTTAACATTCTTTTGTTTTACATTATAACCTGATGACCACAGCGAGGCTTCGAGCTAGGCTATGATTATATAAAGGGTGTGAAGTCTAGCTAAATATGCTTCTTAGTTCTTAAGTCTGAAAGATTGAATAGGAGCTATGGATGTCGCCATGGCGAACGCGGCTGATCTCTACTACTCCGGCTATAACGCCGCCGCAACAAGTAACGTTGGTTGGTTAAACTGGTCACCGGCCATCGGATGGCTATCGATTTCGCCGGAAGAAGACATCCACGATGAAAAGGAGGCGATGGCATGGCAGTACTCTGATGATTATGCACTTGCCAGAAGTTCACCGGAGATGCTCGATCACTGGTCGTCGTCCAATGTAAGCGATATGACTCTCTCAAGCGCGGAAGGCACACCGGCAGAGGAGCCTCTCCAGCTCTCCTCTGATAAGGGGATTAGATTAATCCACCTCTTGACGGCGGCGGCGGAAGCCCTCGCCGGCGATCAGAAAAGCCATGACCTTTCAAAGGTGATATTGGCTCGGCTCAAAGAGTTACTTCCTTCCCCTGCTTCAGGCTCCAGCATGGAGCGCCTCGCCGGGCATTTCGCCAAGGCCTTAAACTGTCTCCTCGTCGACGGCGAAGCAGAAGACAACTGTTCTGGAATCGAAACCACCGCCATCACGGCGGCGTCCCAACTGCTTCAGGACATGTCGCCGTACGTCAACTTCGGGCACTTTACTGCCAACCAAGCTATCGTCGAGGCTGTCGGCGGCGAGCGGCGAGTCCACATCGTGGACTTTGATATAATGGAGGGAGCGCAGTGGGCCCCGCTGTTGCAGGCATTTATGTCGATGAAAAACGGTCCTCCGCCATCGCATGTGAAGATTACGGCGGTGACAGCAGGGCGGAAGTCGGCGTCGACAGCGGTGCAGGAGACGGGGCGGATGCTGGCAGCTTTTGCCGCATCGATCGGTTTGCCGTTTTCCTTCGCTCAATGCCGGCTTGATCGGGACGGATGCTTCCGGCCCGCGGCACTGAAGGTACTGAGAGGAGAAGCGATAGTCTTCAATTGCGCGCTCCACGCGCCGCATCACCATCATCACTCCCCTGCTTCCATTCGCTCGTTCCTCGCCAGCGCAGCGGAGTTCGGAGCGAGGCTGGTGACGGTGGTGGAGGAGGAAGGCCGGGCCACCGCCGCTGTCGGAAAAGGAGGGTTTTTGGTCGGGTTTATGGAAGAATTGCAGCGCTATTCAACTTTGTGGGATGCGTTGGAGGCGGGGTTTCCGAAGCAGAGTAAGGCGAGGGAAATGGTAGAGAATCTAGTTTTTGGGCCGAGGATAGCCGGAGCAGTTGAAGAAGCGTTTCGACGTCGGGAGGACGAGGTGACGGAATGTTGGTCGGAGTGGATGGCTGCGACTGACTTTCAAAAGGTGTCGCTTAGTTTCTTCAACCAGTGGCAGGCGAAGCTTCTGCTTGGTTTATTCAATGAGGGGTATCGAGTCGAGGAGGAAGCACCGAATAAGCTCATATTGGGTTGGAAGTCTCGCCGCCTTGTCTCCGCCTCCGTGTGGTCTGCACGGCCCCCGCCGGCCGTCGCGGACGACTAAAATCGAACGGAATTTAAAACTCTCATCTAGCATTTCTGAAAACAGTTTTAGTTTGTACCTTCAGTTCTAAAAACTAATATAGTTTCTAATTAAGAAAGTAATTAGGAGGATTATCAGGTGGTTTAATGTTTAATCTAAGTATTTAAAAAGAGATTAGTGTGCTCATCAGTTATTGTAGTTGTTCAAATCATGTCTTTAACGGATGCTTTAATTTTTTCAAACTTTATTGGACCTTTTATGTTTGAGAAATATTATACCCCTAAAAATATTTTACATAAAAGTCCATGCAATATAAATATTTATTTAAGTAACCTTATATGTTTAAAATTTAAAACCTGCTACTATGCAAGGCCTGATTTTCATTATTATTATTATTATTATTGTTTGCAGTTCTTTTTAATAAATGTTTTATTGAAGAGTTCATGTTCATAGGGCTGTGAAATAAAATAATAATAATAATAATATAAGACAAGATGAATATTAGAAAGGAACTTAGGACAATTGTTGAAATGAAATTATATAATTCATGCATAGCCCAACAAGTATATATATATATATATATATATATAATGAGGAGTATGACATATTAAGAAAGAAAGTAACATTTTAACTTCGCATTAAATAGTAGAAAAAATTATTCACAAGATGTATATCTTTATGGTCTATGGTTGAGAGCAATGGAGTGGGGTCTATCGTTCTCATTCGAATCACAGTGAGAGAGGAGCGATAGACGTAGAGGGAGTCGAGAAGGGAGTTTAGGAGTGGGCGAATTATTCTATGAGGTCACTGGACTGTTCAGAGGTGAATCAGGATGCGCCACGTCACCCGATACACAACAGTACATATCACATGTACACAACAAAAAAGTGTCGTGGCATGTTCTGATTCACCTCCAGATGACATTCGGTAACTGCACAGAATAATTTCTCTTAGGAGTGACAAGTGAAAGAAGATTTTGGATTTAGATTTAAAAAAAAAAAATCCTCAAATTTGTAGGTGCAAATGACTCATCCTTCGGATTTGGTTGCTTTAAGGGTTGTTTGATTGAATTTTTTTCATAAATTTATGGATTTTAGAAATTGAGTAAGTAGAATGCATTTATTTTTAGAAATATGAGAATTATTTGGTTAATTGGATTCAATTAAAACACATTAATTTTTTTAATGATACATTTTAAATGTACTTAATATATTACATATCGCTAAAAATTGTACCTAAGAATGCCACCTTAGTTGCTATGTTAGCACCATCTCAGCTTTCTAAGACCTATAAATATATCATTTCCTCAATTATGAGAGAGGTTTGAAGTTTGAAAATAGAAGTCCTTAGGCTTGTTGAGATATGAACACCTATACTCCTATACACAATATGAAAGAGATAATCCCACCATCTCTTTATTTCTCTCTCTTTGTCCCTTAGCCCTTTCATGTTGGTGACATCCATTAGCCAAGGTAGAGCTTCCATGTACTTGTAAATTTTGCATTCTCTCTAGTGCAATATATTTTGGATATAAGCCACTGTTGAACCATATAAAACTTGATCTTAATATGTTATCTTTCTCGACATAAAGTTTCTCTTCATCGAGACTTTTGTACATAATGGGATCAATTGCCAAGATCTTTTACAAAGGCACAATGTTGATCACTTTCTCTTCAGTCTTGCATCACCATGACCTCAAGAGGTTTGTCCCAATATTGCCCATGTGACAAGGTCTCCAAATTTTCCCAACCCTCCCTTAGCCTTCCTAAAAACCATTTGAAGCTCCAAGGTTCGTAGCTCCCTTGCACCATTGGTCTTTGCTACAAGACCATATTTCATGCACTCTTAATACCCTTACCCTCCCCTTATTATAGATGATGAGTAGCTTGATGTGAATCTCTCAATTATGTACCCTCTGAATAGCGAACAAATTCCTATTATTCACAGCACATAAAACATATTACGTAAAAGAATGAAATTTCAACAAGATGAAGATATTCATAATCCTTAATTAAATATTTATTATAATTCAACTAAGATTCACAATGTAAATCCATAGGTCACAACTAATGGTATCCTTTAAGAATAAGATTGCCATAGCATATAGTGATAAAATACCTCCACTAACATAAATATTGATGACGCCCTTATTAAAACCACTCAAATATCATTATTGTGCTTGTTTCAGTCTTTTTCATTCTCCGTGATTCATCATCTCTGCATCTACATCATCCAAATTTTATCAAACTAAATCATATGGATTAGGATGAAATATTTTCAATGTAATTAATAGATATTTATATATAATCATTCAATCAATATTATTCAAAAATGAAAAATAAATTATTTAATAAATAATACATTTTCTTAAATATATATCCTCAAATTAGGAGAGAGCTTTTTAATTTTCTTGTAATCCAATGATATAGACAAAAGGAAATTTTCAATGGCTTTGAATATGTTTTAGTACTACTTAAGAGCTCAGCTTTTCCAACCTTATACTTTGTCAAATATCCCCTTAAGCTTCAACGCCCATTTATATATATTAGCTAATCAATTACTTAGTCTATGGGGTATTATATTATCCATATACACAACATATTAATAATATTTAATTTAATAACACTATGCCATTTTGCAATTCTCTTTATTATTAAAATAAAGTCAGCATTATTTTAAAAATAGATAATTTTATTTCTTTAAAATAAAATTGATGATTAGTACTTCAAAGAGATTTTCTCAGGGTTCCAATGAGTTAACCTTAATAGTAAATTTTTTAAACTAATTTTGAATTATATTAATGAATTATGAAGATAATATTAATGAGAGCTTTTTTTATTGCATTATAAATTTTTATTATGATTTAAAAACATTTAATTTATCCAATAATAATAATTTGAGCAATGATCTCATGTTTTAATGATTTAATAGTCATTATGAGCTTCAAATCATCCAATCATCTTATGATTAATGACAAATCATCTATCATTGTCATTAGTATTAATATTGTAGCCAGCCACAAAACTAGGTCTATTCATTCATCATTACTTAGATCATCAAATGTGATATGACTTAGTCGACCTCACTCATTCACTGATTCAAGGACAAAAATATCCTTAATAAGGGAGTATTTTAGTATTTCCTTAGACGTTTTTTGGACATTTAGGTCAATTAAAGGCAAATTCATACGTGCATCACATATGCAAGCTTCGAATCCAAGACCTTGGCTGGTAGCCAAATCTTTCATCCAACAGACCAAAATGACCTACGTATCCTATAAATCATTTGACTAAATTCAACTCTAGACGACTCAAAGTTCCGGTTGACTTAGGCTTCGTTTGGATAGCTTTTTTACTGCTTATTGAAGTAGCTTTTAAGTACAAAAAAATTATTTATTTTATTAAAAAATTGCTTTTAAAAATATAACCGTCATAAACGAAGCCTAAAACTCAGTAAGCTCTAAGTTGTAGTTCATTCAAGTCGATTCACAATATCATTAATGGCTTAACATAAAGATTAAATGTCTCTTTGCCGAAAATGCATAAAATATAAATTTATCTCAATTAAAAATTATTTCACTGTATTAACATTATGCTGCGTTTTTTAAAAAAATTTTAATATAAAATCGATAAGAACAGCGAATTTTGTCTTCATCAAAAGCAAGATGTGGAAGAGTATTTTGTCCTTTTAAGAAAAAAATAAAAATTATTGCAATCATATAAATATTTTTCTATGATATAAACTATGCTGTTAACAATATCATTAATGGCTGATCACTGTCTTCAAAGTTATTAAATAAAAAATGAATACAATAAAATGGACGTCAGAAGTGGTCAACAGCGCTGAAAGTTAAGTAAATTTGATATCAATTGGGAAGTCCAATTGCAAAACATTAACGATTAATAAGACAATTCAAAGTTAATGGCTCAGACGTTGAGATCTAAATAATTTTTTGGAAAAAAAAAATATTATTTGAGTGAAACGTTAAGCTTTTGATTGTCAGTATAACACTAAAAAACTGTAAGATGAGTGTGAGATATATATGGAACAAGTGAGATAAAGTCTTGTGGTTGAGCCAATTAGGCTTTGTCATGAAAGGGCTACGTGGAGAAATGTGTTGGAAACATCTAATTGGATGATTTAGAAGTTCTGATGTTAGGCAATTTTAAGAAGAATGTAGATGAAAGATGATGCGAGCTAGAGCATACGCGGTGATAGAGTTAAAATGTTACGTATTAGCGTTGTACGGATATCTAACTCACACAGAGAACACAAGATTTTTTACATGAAAACTCTTGAAAAGGGGAGAAATCACAAGGTCTGGCCCAATTGAAAATGATTCCACTAGAATTCGAGTAGATTACAGTGGGCTGACTCGTCCTTGAGGGCGATCAGATTACAAATCTCAACCGTATATGGTTGAAATCTAGTGACAAACATGGATGAAAGTCCAATGTCACTTGGCGGACTGGCAGAAGTCCAGTGCTACTTGAAAATTTTAGCATCAATTGTTAGCCTGGCTATGTCTTGACAAAACTTCAGCGTCAGGCGGTGGTCCAACAGAAGTCCAGCATTAGATGGTGGTCTGGCGGTAGTCCGGGCATCAAGTGATGGTGCAGCAGAAATTTGGGCATCAAGTGGTGGCCCGATAAAACACAGGGCATCAGGTGATGGTCCAGCATAACTTCGAGGGTCAAGTGATGGTCTGGTAGAACTCCGGGCATCATGTGATGGTCCAGCAGAACTCCGGGTGTCAAGTGGTGGTCCCGTAGAACTTTTTGCCTCAGGTGGTGGTCCGGCGAAACTCCGAGCCTCAAGTGGTGGTCAGACAAAATTCCATGCCTCAAATGCTGGTTCGGCAGAAGTCCAGGCCTTAGGTGGTGGTCTGGTAGAAGTCCAGACCTTAGGCGGTGGTCTGGCGGAAGTTTGGGCCTTAGGTGGTGGTCTGGTAGAAGTTTGGGTCTTAGGTAGTGGTCTGGCGGAAGTCTGGGCCTCAGGTGGTGGTCCGGTGGAGCTCAGAGCCTTAAGCGGCGGTCCGACGAAAATCATGGCCTCAAGTGGTGGTCCGACGTAGCTTGGTGCCTCAACTGGTGGTCCGGCGAAATTCCGACGTCAGATAGTGGTCTGACGGAACTCCGGTCCTCAGGTGGTGGGTCCGGTAGAACTCCGGACCTCAGGTGGTGTTCCGACTCCAATCCTCATGTGGTGGTCCGGCGAAACTCAGGGCCTCAAGTGGTGGTCTAGCGGAACATAGGGCCTCAGCTGGTGGTCCGGTGGAGCTTAGAGCCTTAAGCGGCGGTCCGACGGAACTCATGGCCTAAAATGGTGGTCCGACATAGGTCGGTGCCTCAACTGGTGGTCCGACGGAATTCCGACATCAGATAGTGGTCTGACGGAACTCCGGTCCTCAGGTGGTGGGTCCGGTAGAACTCCGGGCCTCAGGTGGTGATCCGACAGAACTTTGAGCGTTAAGTGAGGGTCCGGTAGAACTTCGAGCCTCGAGTGGTTGTTTAGCAAAATTTCGGGCCTCAAGTGGTAGTCCAGTGGAACTTAGGGTCTTAGATGGTGGTTCGGCAGAACTCCAAGCGGTGGTCGAGGAGGCAAGGAGGTAGGAGCGATCTACGATCTCTCTCTTTCCTTCTTAGGCTTAGGGACCCTTTTTAAGAGGAATGAGGGGTCTATTTATATATTTTCTAGAGTGTCATGGTCCATAAATAGGAGGAAGATCAAGGGTAAATGGAGAGTGATATGAATGGACGACCGATGTTGAATCCATTGATTGTGGACCGTTTGTTAGACATTTGAAGGTCTTAATGATGTTGGAATCCCTCAATCTTAATCTAGTTGGATTTGTCTCGTCGAGCTGCTTGATTCAACTATAAGCATGTCACGTTTGGAAACCATTTGGTAATCCAAATTGTGGTTTGAACCTTCCAATAGTGCTTCAGGTCCTTGATTCGGATCCATTTGGGCTCGGATTGAGTCGAATTTGGTGTCGTTGGGTTTTTATTTTTGAGAAATTTAGTTTGACTATAAGTTTGCATAAATCAGAATTTAGATGGCCCCTATTTTAATTTCAGAAGTTTCCAACTTAATTTTGCCTCGAGATTCGTGTTCGATCATGAATTTTTTTTTATGATGTGTCATTAGTCATTTCAACAACCAAGATATATTTCTATCTAATATGTGCCTTGCTCTTACTTGTAGCCTTGGATTATAAGTCACGCTTTGTGTAGTGAAGTAGTATCATTTGAGTTTATTTTTGTCTTGTAGGTCCATTTACTATTTAGGCTGGTTGACTTTTGGGTGGGGGAATAACGGTCTGAGTGCCATATACATGAGGAGCTTCAAATTCTTAGGGCATGCCTTTTTTCCATTTCTTGATCTTGACAACATTAGAGTAGCATGTGCAGTTTGGTGAAATGTTAGATGAATGATGTAGGTTGAAAATAGTTTTGGGTTTAATGTTCCCTATTTTAAATATTATTTGCATAGGGAGCTATGTAGTTTGTTTGATGTATTGTAAGGGTTGGGATTGTTAGGATAGATGATCGAGACAAAATTATGATGGAAGTGGTGATTAGATTGAGATCAGTAGCAGATGATGGTGAAGATGCTTGGTCTCAGGGATGATGTTGTGTAGTGGATCAATTACGTGGGAGTGTTATGGTGCAGGGTGTATGTACAAAGGTTTAGATGTGACACTTAATTTGGATTGGAATTTTATTGGAATGGAGGGGCTGTGATATGGAAATCTAAGTTCATAGAAGATTACATGTTAAGATAAGAATATTTTCTTATTGTGTGCAAGATTACTAATTATAGCTTGATTAGGCAAAATTCATCATTTCCCTTAGCCCTCAAGAATCCTATTTGAGAAGATCATAGGCACTAGAAAACTCTCCCAAACTAAAAACAGAAGAAATGTAAAACAAGAACTAGTTTTACAATATCGTCCAAAATCCAGCCAACACTTAAGAGACAAAACTCATGTAATCCAAAAAAGAGAGAACATATTTAAAGATAAAAAAAAAGAACTTTCCTCCTAAAATAAAAAGACATTCAACTTAATCTTATAGTAATTTTTTTTCATCAAATAACTCTATCACATTAGTAGGCAAAATATTATTTAATGGCCATCTTTTTAATTTAAAAGCCACTTTGATTTTTATATTATCATCGATTGCCACGACAATGGAGTTTGCCTTGGCATGTATTCGCTATTTTCACTCTTCAAATCGGAAAAAGGGCACCTAAATAAAAATTGTTTGTCACTTTAAGGCTTCGTTTGAGACGACTTTTTGTTGCTTCTTAAAGTAGCCTTTTAGTACAAAAATTAAAATTTTATACTAAAAAGTTGTTTTAAGAAGCAACAAGAAAGTCATCCTAAACGAAGCCTAAGTCTCCAAATAACAAAACTTTTAAAGATTGCTCATAATTATATATCTAAACCTCAAATTATTAGAGGTTTCCAATTTTTTTAGTCAAATCATCTAATAATAAAATGATTATTTAATGGAGGGCCATTTATATCATGAAAATATAAATCAAGTGGGCATTAAAATATTATTGAAAATAATATTTTTAGCATTCAACAAAGAGAATGACTTAATTTATTCTTTCATATTTATAATGGAAGCAAAATAATTATTAAATATGTATAATTTTATTTTTTATAAAATGGTACACTTCCTAAAATATTGAATATTTAGTTTCGCTAAAATTTGCGGAGTTAAAATTTCTGAACATTTCTATTTTTTATTTTTCAAAATTATATTTGATAAGTGAAATATTTTTTAAGGAATAATATTTAATTTAAAGAGCTACTATTTAAAATAATAATAATAATATGACTTGAATGATCAATACATTACATAATGTTCACATTTAACAATGTAAGATACAACTTTTTATACTTATATATACAACATCAAGCCTTTATCCCACTACGTGGGGTCGTCTACATGAATCATTTTTCTCCATTGTGTCCTATTAAATGTCAAATTCTCGTTTAAATCTAATAAAAAAGGTCATTCCTAATATTTTTCTAACCAAATCTTTTTAGGTCTGCCTCTACCTTTCTTAGCATAAGTCAAATCTAATACATCTACTCTCCTAACCGGGTCATTGGAAGGCCGCCATTTTATGTGACCAAACCATCTAAGGCAACTCTATCTAATCTTATCTTCTACTGGAGCTACTCCAACCTTTTCACGTATATGCTCATTTCGTAACCTATTTCTAACGGTAAAGCCACTCATCCACCTGAGCATTCTCATCTCTGCCACACTTAACTTAGTATTATGCTTCTCTTTTAATGGCCAACATTCAGCACCATAAAGCATTGCAGGCCTCACTACCATCTTATAGAATTTTCCTTTAAGTTTGATGGATACTTTTCTATCACACAACAAGCCCGATGCATTCCTCCACTTCAACCATCCAACTTGAATTCTGCTGATAATATCCCCATCTATTTCACCATCACACTAAACAATAGATCCAAGATATTTAAAACGTGTACTCTTATTAATGACTTGATCGACCAAAGTCACAACCCTTCACTAGGTCTATTACTACTAAAATTACACTCCATATATTCCGTTTTAGATCTACTCAAGCGAAAACCTTTAGACTCTAAGGTTGACCTCCATAATTCAAGTTTACCTTCAACTCCCTCTCTAGTCTTATCAACAAGAAGAATATCATCAGCAAAAAGCATACACCAAGGTACATCATCTTGCAAATGTCTAGTGAGAACATCCATGACTAAAGCAAAAAGATATGGGCTTAAGGATGATCCTTGATGTAACCCAACCGAAATAAGGAAATACTTGGTCAAACCACCTTGTGTTTGAACACAAGTAATAGCTCATGCATACATATCTTTAATGATTTGAATATAAGCATTATTGACTCCTTTCTTTTCAAGAACTCTCCATAGCACTTCTCTTGGAACTTTATCATATGCTTTTTCTAAATCAATAAATATCATATGTAGATCCTCCTTATTTCCTCTATATTTTTCCATCAAACCTCTGAATAAATGTATGGCTTCCATAGTCGACCTACCCGGCATGAATCCAAATTGATTTTGAGAAACATCAGTATCACGCCGCAGCCTATGCTCCATAACTCGCTCCCATAGTTTTAAAGTATGACACATTAACTTAATACCTCTATAATTCGCACAATCTTGAACATCACCTTTATTCTTAAAAATAGGAATTAACATACTCATTCTCCACTCATCTGGCATCTTTTTAGTCTTCAAAATAGTATTAAAAAGTTTAGTAAGCCATGAAATTCCTTCATCTCCTAAGCATTTCCACACCTCTATTGGAATATCATCAGGTCCAACAGCTTTTCCACCCTTCATTCTATTTAAAGCCTCTCTAACTTCAGTTTTACTAATACGCCGATAAAAACAGAAATCTTTACTTTCATTTAGGGTGCTAAGGTCACTATAGTCAATCTTATTTTCACAATCTTCATTAAAAAGTTTAGCAAAATATCTCATCCATCTTTGTTGAATATCATCTTCTAAGAAAAGTATTTTTTGATCTTCATCCTTAATACACTTCACTTGAACTAAATCCTTACTACTCATATCTCTTTGTTTGACTAACTTATACATACATCTTTCTCCCTCTTTAGTATCAAAT
>NW_021319671.1:679793-694005 GCF_001605985.2 Dendrobium catenatum | reverse complement strand
TTTTAATTAATTATATAATTTATAAATTATTATATTAAATGTTATGTTAACTTACTATTTTAAATATTTATTAAAATGATTAATTTTAAATTAATTACTTATTAAATTAAAAATAAATTATTAAATTTAGAATTATTTAAAATAAGCTATAAAATTACTAATCATGATTTTTTTTCTTAAAAATTTTAAAACCACCGGAAAAGTTGTCGGAAAATCGGCGGAAATCTGTAAAAAAAACGTCAGAAAAACTACTTGCAAATTAGTCCCAAATATTTCATTATAATCCGTCGGAAAATCACTATAGGAAATCACCCATTTTCGGCGGCTTTCCGACGGAAAACAATGAGACAACTTTTTCGATAAAGTTTTCCGGCGGTTTCTTTCCCACAGAATTTTCTGGTAGATTTTTCGTCGTCTTTTTCAATTTTGAAATTTAATTAAATTTATTAAAAGTTTAACTATTTAAATGATTTAACAAAAATGATTAAAAATTAAATTAATTTTCATTTTAAAATTAATTAGTAAATATTAAATATTATTTTATATTAATTATCATTTTTTATAATTAAATTGATTAGTATCATTTTTATTAGTATAATTAAATATTACTTAATTTTGGGTCAATATATAGTTTAAATATAAAAATTTGACATTAAAAACATGTTTGCATGTCGAGCAATTTAGTTTTTTCTTTGAGATTTTTCCCAACCCACCCGGGTTCGAATAACCTAGCAGGCGCGAGAGCGGGTGCACACGCGCAGGCTGGAGGGGCGGGTTCCCGCAAGTGGGCTGGTGGGCGCTGGGTTCTGGGAGGGCTGGCGGGCGCTGGAGATTGAGTTCCAGGCGGGCTGGCGGGCACTGGAGAACGAGTTCCGGGCGGGTTAGCTCGCCAGCTAGCGAGCACAGGAGAGCAGGGTGGCGCGGGCATGCGAGGGGATGGCGCGGGAGAGGCCGTAGGGCGCGAAACGATAATTTTTTTAAAAAAATTTACGGCAGTTTAATTCCGCCGGATTTTATTTTCCTGCACGAGTTTTATCGGCGGCGAAAAACTACCGGTAAATTCAAAAATCGTGAAAAAATGATCAATTTCCGTCGGAAACCGTCGGAAAATTCCGCTGGTAATAGATGATTTTCCTGTAGTGGATATTCTGCCGTAAAGCCGTCGAAAAATCCGTCGATAATAAACAAATTTTCTGTAGTAAGTGCCCTTATATGAAATTAGTGTTGTCAAAATAATGTGGAAAAATTGAAACTATGATAAATGTCTCCTAGAGTAGTGGTGAATTAAATTTGAGTATGTTTATGTGAATGGTGTTGCATAGAAGTTGGGATAATCTTTCAGCATAATGAATGGCTAGGAGCCTGGGACTGGATGACCTTAGGTCAACCTGCAACATGAGATGAATGGTATAGTCCCTTTAGTTAAGCTAGAGTTGATTAGAAAATGGCAATTTCTCTCCTTCATGGCAGCAAAATAGATGTTTGGAGTTGCTAGAAACTATGGTGGCCCTTCATCTTGGAAACTAATTGACTTGGATTCAATAAATGATGATAACTTTGAGTGCACTATGAATAACTAAATGGTAGTCCAAACAATACTCATGGCTATGAAATTTTCTATAATATGATGTTTTAATCTATGTTGTATATGTCTAAATTAGGGGTGTCAATATTTGACATGACCCGAAAATCCGACTCGAATCCGTCCCGAAAATTTCGGGTTAGGGTCAACCCGAAACCGAAACGGGTCAGGTTCGGGTTTAACATTTCGACCCGTTTCAGAAATCCGGTTGGGTTCGAGTTAACCCTTTGACCCGAAATAGACCCGAAAACGACCCATTTTGACCCAAAAACCGGATTTTGAACTGGCAACCCGAGATTGACCCATTTTTTTACCCGAAAAATATGAGATAGACCCATTTTGACCTAAAAACTAGCATTTTTTTGTTTGAAACGGGTCATTCGGGTCGTGTTGGGTTGACCCGGACCCGAGCTGGTCGGGTTAGGGTTCGGAAAACTGACCCGTTTTCAAAAATGGGTCGGATTCGGGTTGACCCGAATAGTGCCGGGTTAGTTTCGGATTTGACCTGAACCCAACCCGTGACCCGAAATTGACACCCTTGGTCTAAACTACATAGAATCAGAGCTTATTTATTAAATAAAAAACAATTTTATTAGAGCTAAAAGACATACTTCTACAATATCAAGGAACGGAACCCATCAACTTAAACATGAAAAAAAAAAAAAGAAAGAAAATTGTCCAGCTTGACTCGCAATGCCTGGGTTTGGAGTGTCGTAGCACGCCATTCTCTGTCTTTAGCCTAATAAGTTATAGCGCTGACTCTGAAGTGCCGCAACGCTTAAGATATGGTTGATTGCGCTCCCTTGATTGGGATGACGACTAAATGATCCTACTGTAATATCGTTTTAGACCCACTAGAACCAATGTTGCCACTTCCAATCTGTATAATCCTCTTTTTATTATATTTCATAATGAACTAGAATGGATGAGATGAAGTGAGGCATCATTCATTCATGCCATAATATAAACATTCATCTCAATATCTATAATTAAGAATTTTTCTCTATAATTAAAATCATGAAATTATTATGAATAGCCATACAAAAAAAAAAATAATGCTTCACGTCACCACCCCTATTTGATACCCAACTCGGTACTGCACGGCGCCTTTGGCATCCCCACGGAATAATCTTTCCATTGCGGGAGGATCTGGTTGTTTTTGCAATCAAAGAAGATTTGATCTACAGGAGATCGATCAAATCAAAATGTCAATGGCAGCAGTAGATCAGGCTAAAGATCCGACAAAGACAATGAGATCAGCGTCGATGAAGACGGATGTGAGATCTGAGCTGGAAGGGAAGGTCGGCAGCAGATCTAACGAGAGCTCGACAGAGGTGATTGTTTTGGCGGCTGGATCGATGCAGAGGTCCTCGTCGGACAGCCGATGTGAAGACAAAGTCGGGTTAGTGCGAAAGAGATGGATCTATGGGCGGTGGATCGAGGTTAGTGCAGCAGAAATCAGGTAGGCACGCAGCTCATTCTGAATCACGGGGAGTTTTGGCTATCTATCAAGAGATCATATATTTGAAATTTATATATATGATGTGTATGTATTTATCTTATTTAACCTAAATGTCTTAAAAAAAAAAAACATGTAGGCAAAGGTCTAACAGGACTGGAAGTCAATAAATGAGTTTGGGCTTAGCCAGGGGCGGAACCAGCCATAATTTTCAGGGTGGGGCAAACTTATAAGTAACTATTCTCATATATGTTGGGGGTCCAAGGGGGCAGCCCCCTGGCGGGTTTCGACCTGCCCGGTCAGGTCGCGGGGTCAAGGGGCAGCGCCCTACCCTCAGAACAAATTTTGATTTACTATTTCTCTTTGTATTTGGTTCATCGTTCCCTAACAATAACACATCTACACATTGTATTTAATTATAATGGGGGGAATTGCCTAAAGATCATAGTATTTTAATATTTTTAGGTGGAGCAATTGCCTAAAAATCCTTATATTAAAGACTAAAAATTATCAAAATAAGAGTATAATGAAATTTTTTTTTTCAGGTGAGGGGTTCCGCCTCTGGGCTTAGTTGGAGTGGATTAAGATAGAGATGGAGCGACGATTGAAAGCAATATAGTCATAGAATTTGGGCGATAATAGTGGTTCGACGAGCGCAATCCAACAATTGCAGTTGAGCAGTGCTTCTATAGTGTGGTTCAATGATAATGGTTGAGATGTTATTTGGCGGTGGTTGTTGAGTAGAGCTATGTGATTCCTAAAGTTTTTGAACTCTCTTGAACCTTAAATTATGGGTTATCTTCAGGTAGAGAGTGGGAATTGATTGCAAATTTTTTAGAGGGACATTACCCATAAATGTAATAAAAATTTTGAAACAATCAATTAGACAACTCGTATTGATTTCCTTCCTAGTATTAGAATTAAGAAATATTGGGCTTATCAGATACGTCTAGTTGAGGTGCTTAATTTGATTATAAGCATTTAAAATTTTAGGATCATTTGATTCTCCAGTTAATTTTTTGAAATTTCTAACTAAGCTTTAAGTGCTTAATCATTAGTCATTTAGGACTCATTTGGGACAGCTTCTTTGTCGCTTTCTAAAAACGACTTTCTAGTACAAAAATTTCTTGTTGTACTAGAAAGTCATTTTAGAAAGCAGTAAAGAAGTTGTCCCAAACGAAGCCTTAGATTCAAATTGAATCACTTTTTGTATCATTAGATTGATCTCATCGAGTTGATCGCTTTACCTATAAGTTTACCAAAATCAAAATTCAAATATCCTATAGCAAAGTTTTGAAAGTTTCTCACATCAAATTGCATTAGAAATCGTGCTTCATTGAGTTGAGTTTTTCTTTTATGAGGTATTAGTACTAATGAACATTAATACACATAAACCCAATCTAACAACTTTGCACCCACTGCTTCTAACAATCAAGCAGGCTACAGATCATACACACATAAAGCCTGTAAAATTATCAAACATGCACATCAAGCTATTAACAATCCTCCTTCCTCCTCATCATCTTCTTCTTCTTCTAGATACTCTGGAATTACGCTCAGATCCAAGTTGAAATACAGCCTACTCGCTCCCCTCTTCACTCTCCGACCACCAGACCTCACTTTCTTCCTTCCTACCTCTCTCCTCGACCTTGAACTAGATTCTATGCCGGCCACCGGAAACACCAGTGGTGCATATCCGGAGGCTGACATGATGAGAGCAGAACTAGCCTTGACGGCAAGCTCCGCCATGTCCTGTGGCCGTAGTCTCCTTCTCATCATAGACAGAGGAAGAAGAAATAGAGCTGCCCAGCCTTCAATTCAGCCTCTGCCTCCAACGCCGACAAAACCCCCTCCATTCTCATCCCATCCGCGTCACACACAAAGAAAGCGTGGCGGCTTCGTCCGCCTGCCTCTCGAGAAGCATGAATCTGCCGGAGAATTTCCGATACCTTAACCGGTCGGTTGAATTCTTGTAACATGCCGTCTTCCATCACCAGCTTGGCCGTGGACGTCGGCGCCACCGCCGATGCGATCGAAATCGCCGCCGTGCTCTCGCAGGAACTGCAAACGCCCATCAGTGGGAGTTCTCCTTCATTAAAAATCGCCGTTGTTTTTCCCCCTCTTTTGTGAGTGCATGGAAGAGTGAATGCTCGTTATTTTTTGGTTTTTTTTAATGGGGAGTAGAAATGGAGGGGATGAAGGGTTGAGCATGTTCTAAGTCAAAGGCGAATCAAGTACAGTCATATCAGCGGTATAGAGCCGCAGTACCCAGTGGCGGAGCCAGAAAATATATCTAGGGGGGGCCTAAATTTTTTTTTTTTAAATTTTCCTTTAACTTTTTACATTCAAGCTTAGGATCAATATAATTAGTATTAAAAATGATAAAACTTTGGTAGTAAATTAGTTTATTTTCTTTCTTCACAAAATGACTTCAATCATCAAATCATTTGATTTCTGCTAGAACATGTTTAATATATTAATTAAATATGTGATATTAAAAATCTCATTGCACACAAAAAAAAAAAAATTATAAAATCTATTTAAGATTGAATTAATATAGGATTAAGATAATATCATTCAAGAAAAAATGTAAATAAATAAAAAATTAAATTGGGAGTGATTTGAATGGATGATCAATCTTAATCAAAAATAGACTAAGATGCTTCTTTTATAGTAGATAGATAGATGACAAATTTTGTGGTAGATCATTATGATTAAAATTTGATGAGAATGATTTTAAAATTTTTATTGCACTTAATGATGAGTATAATATATAAATAATTTATATTATATTAGTTTTAAAAACAATTAAAATATTTAAAATTTGTTTATATAAAAAAATTGATCAAAATATTGTGACTTTTTTTTTTCTTGAATGGACAATAGAGATTAAGTCATAGGGATTGAATTGAGCGATAGAGACTTGATTTTGAATATATGGTAATTTATAGATGTCTTATTTTTACCAATATGATGTGGCCTAAATAGTTAACACGTGGAGACATATGGAAGATCTTTTTTTTTTTCTTTTTAAAATGAAATGAGATGTCAATGCAATTGTTTTTTTGACTCGGACTTCGTGTGTGACAGCATTTTTAAGCAACTTTTTAGTACAAATTTCAATGCAATACTTTTTATGACATTGGGAGTTAGAGTAAGTGTTGATGACATCTATCAGCCTCATTGGCGATGATGTGCATTGACATTGTTAGTGACAGCAGATAATAAATTCAGTTGATATTATAGTGATCAATGTCAATAGTTGGGTAACAATGATAGGAGAACCGGCCTCATTGGATGATGATGGTCAATGGACCATAATCAAACGACAATGGTCAAAAGATCGCATCAAGTTAACAAAGGTTGAAGGATTGTAGTTGGGTGACAATAGTAGAATGATTATAATCATATGATGATGGTCAAATGATTATAATCAAACAACGGTGGTCTAGAGATTATATTTGATCCATGATGGTCGAGAGATTGTAATCAAGTAATAATGATAAGATGATCATAATTGAACAACTAAGGTCTGAGGATTATAGTCATGCAATAATCTCTCGACCATTGCTGCCTAATTATATTCCTCTGACCATCATTGCCCGATTAAAATCATTTGATCACCACCGGCCAACTATAAAAATGTGTAGCAAATTTATGCTAAGGTTAAAATAAATCATGTCAATATGATGTAGAATTTAAATAAAATTGATGTAGTTGTGCATATAATTGATGATTTTAATTTATAAGTATAATCAACCAGAACTTTTGTGATGACTTTATAATCTACACACTTCTCATTTCTTTGCTAAAATCCTCTCTTCTTCCTCTCAATCATCCAAACTCTCATTTTGTTTTCTTGAAGTAAAAGATCTATGAGGAGAATCTTCATCAAATCTATGAAATGATTGTATTCAGGTGCTTGAGGACGCTTAAATATATGACTTATCATTTTTCCTTTGTCTCATTCATCACTGATGCTTTGTTTGGGACAGCTTTTTTATTATTTCTTAAAGCAAATTTCTCGTACAAAATTTAAAATTTTGTTCTAGAAAACTATTTTGAGAAGCAGCAAAAAAGTCGTTCCAAACGAAACCTAAATGTAATTGATTAATCAAAGAAGCACATATTATATAACACATTCTTCAAATTAATAAAAATGTTAGAGATGTAATGAATATCACTTATCTCTTTCCATAGATTACCTATTTCATAAGACTCAAAGAACTTTCAATATTGTAGATGTCATTATCTATAACATTCGTCAACAAACTTCTAATTGAACACCAAACCTTAAATAATTATACTAACCTTAGTTATGTATACATCATAACATTTATGATTTATCATTGAAGAATAAAAACATAATGAATTAACAATGAATAAACTTCGACCTCTCTCGTGCGCTCAGCTAGGATTTTGTTCCTAGCGGGTCGTCGGTCGATCTTGGTCTCTTCTGGCCGCAAATGTCCAGGTTCTTTAGGTTTTTCTTGGCTTTGTTGTGTCCTTATTCTTTTTTCTTTTTTTTTTTCTTTTTTACAATTATCCTCCTCCGGCCGTTCTCCGATCGGCATGGCGGTTAATTGCATGAAGGATCTTATATTCTTAGACAGTAAATCATTTTCTCGATCTTTTCTTGAGGCGCTTTCTGGTGGTTCATCTTCGTCGGCTTTTCCCAAGCTTAAAGTGGTTACCCACCGTGGTTTACCTTCTCTTTGGGTTTACGAGGAAGAGTTGCTCGCTTTGGCGGCGCCGTTCGAGTTTTCCTTGGTTGGTTTCTTCCCGGATTGCCGGTTGTCCATCAATGATATTCATAATTTTTTTCTTTAACCTCAAATTAAATGGTATTTTCTTTGTTATGTAGCTTAATGCTATGAATGTGTTGATCAAATTGAGCAATGACTTGGATTATAATAGGGCCTTCACCCATCGCTCTTATTTCATTTTTAACTGTTATATGAAGCTTACCAAATGGTCTCATTTCTTTGATGTTAACGTTGAATCCCCTGTTATACCTATTTGGATATGTTTTCCTAACTTGTGCCCCCATTTTTTTCTCTTCTCGTATTCTTCATGGTTTGGGGTCGTTGTTTGGTAAACCTCTAAAAACGAACAATGCTACTGTTGTCGGTTCCCATCTGTCTGTTGCTCGTGTGCTCGTGGAAATTGACATAACCAAATGTTACCCATATAATATTTGGCTTGGCCCGGATAAACTTGGTTATGTCCAATTGGTTGAAATGGAATAATTACCTAAATATTGTGCTCATTGCAAGTCAATTGAGCATTCAAATTAATTTGGAATGTGTTAATTAGCAACCTAAGCGTCATGAGAAGTCTAAGATTATTTTTAATTCCTATATCAACGGGGTTGAGGGTGGGGATCCGGTGGTAATTGACTTGCCTGTTGCGCAAATTCAATCGAATATTGCTGCTAATGAGGGTGATGGTGTTTTCCTTGGTGATGGGGGTTGCTGTCATCTGATAGCTTCTGGTTCCCTTGTTGTTTCGTCTCTCGCTACTTTGGTTGTTCCAGAACAATTTTTTGCCTCTCCGTTGAACTTGTGGATTGAATTTTCCTGTTGAGCAATTACCTTCCCCTCCCTTAGTTGTTGCTAATGTCATGGGTAGTCCTAATGTTCCTAGGATGGTACCGTCACATGCTGGTGGTAGCTCTGATCCTATATTGACTGTCAAACACACTTGCTAGGTTGTGGATGACATAGAATTAGGTGTGTGTGATGTTAATCATTGTGGTAATGACCTTTCTGTCAATCATTCTTGTGCGGATTTTGTGGCTAATTCAGGTGATAGGTTTATTGCGGTTGGTTTTGAGGATAGTGGCCCATCTGGTGAGGTTTAAATTACTTCTATTCTGCCAAACTTTTCTCCTATTGTGAATGTTGCTAAGAGAAATATGGAGTTTGTGGATATTCCTATTTCTGTTATGTCTAGCGCAGATTTGAAAGCTCATCTGGCTCGGTTGTCGAATAACTCTATTTTGGTTCAAACTGATTGGTTGGATATGAATGAGGATGTCTCCACTTCTTATGAGGTTGCAGGGGATGTCTTGGGTGACAATGTGGAGGATGAGTTTATTCTTATTAGTGGAGGCAAAAAACGTAAAAGCAAATCTAAGAAGAAATAGCAATTGGGCTGCCCATTCGCTTTTGTTGCCGTGGGTTTTACTGACGCTTTGGACAATGATGAGGTAGCTCCCTGCTTATCACTTTGCTGGCAAGGACTTGTTGGCAACCTTGGTGGTAAGCCTTCTGCTTAGTGGTTGTCTAGGCTGATGATGTGGTTTCTTCTATGTTTATCACCAATGGATGGCCCGTGCCTGACTACGGGGTCGTTGCAGGGGGGCTGCCACTCTGAGTCTGCTTTTGGCTCATTTTCTTGCATCCATGATTGTTTTTACTTTGCTTTGTACCTTTTGCTTTCTTGTCCCTTCTCTTACGTATTTTGATTTTCGGCTCTTGCATGTACTGCTTTTTTCATATTTGAAATAAAGTTTTATTTATTAAAAAAAAAAAAAGAAGGGCAAATCCACAACTAAGGTTTTATTTGGAACAATTTTAGCTTTTCTATGGATATCAATGTTGACTTTGCTAAATTTGCAATTGTATATATGATGGATTGAATACATGCGCATGCAATTAATTATTATTTCTTTTCTTTCTAATTGTCAACATGATTAATTAATGATCATACATATGATTGATATCTAATAATTTTTTTTTTAATTTTATTGAATGATTACACCAACTCTTTTGCATTATGACTTGCAAATATAAGATACTATATTGAGTTTTTTTTTATGCTTTCCATTATCTAAAGGTCTATAAATGTCCATTGAAACCTTAAGTAACTGTAACAACTTAATCAAAATTAAATTATTTACTCTACATGCTTATTGTAATTTCTACCTCTCCCTCAAAGTTATATAAATTCTCTTCTAAATTCTAATCCTTAATTAATCCTTAAACCCTAATAACGTACAAAAGATAAATGCGGAGCCAATGGATACAAAGAAATTAAGGAAAAAAATATTATTGTAGCATTTACAGCATTAAATAAGTCCATTATACAATTTTAGTCAAGGAATTCAAAAATTAGTAAATTTATTTTTAAATAAATGAAATATATAAATTTATTATAGTTAATATTAATCTCAAAACACATGAAATAATTTAAAATTTTATTCAAACTAAAATTATATGAACATATCCTCATACAATTTGTTTCCATTGAAAGTTTATTGCTTTAACCATTAAATTTTTTTGGAAACTTTTGAAATAAATTTTTGTTTTTTTTTTCTCCTAAAAAATACGATCGATTCATTTTTTATTTGGTTTTTTTTTTTAAATTTTTTAATAAATATAATAGTTTTTAGGCATTTTTTATTTCTTTTAAAATGACAACCCTCTCGAATAATTGTCTATTGATGTATGTTATAGTCAATCACCGCCTGCCACTACTCTGGCGAATTATTACGTCCGGTCACCGGACGTCCGGACATCCAATTCAGACGCGCCATGTTACCCAAATACATCAGGGCCCGATGCATTTTGGTGACGTGGCGTGTCTGGATTGGTGTGCGGACAAATCCGGACACCGGGCGTAATAATTTGCCCACTACACTCGACAACATCACGACATCGTCAGCCGCCACCCGCCATCAGGCCCACCATGTTCAATCACACCAATATTTTAGTCACAATTGTTTGCCTGCTATTTTGTAGCATAAATTAGCCTATGGGATATTAAATAAAATTCAATATAATATAGATATTTTTTATTTTAGTCAAAACAGAAAAAAAAAAAAGTGAAATAATTCCAAATGGCCGGTTAATATTAGGCCAACAAAAAAAAAGCATTTATGTAAATGCAGATAAATTTTTAAAAGTGATATTCTAAATAAAATAATAAATAAAAAAATAATTTAATAAAAAGAACTAAAAAATGCACAATAAAATGGCGACTGGCCGCTGATCTGGACACCCAGTCACACAGAAAATAGAGTAAAATATAAATTTCAGCAAAAGAACATCTCGTTTTTATAATTGCAAACATCTATCATAAATGTCGTAACCTTCAATCGATGCCGAACATCGCCACCAGCAAAAACAATAATATTTGCCAATGAGGTTGATTCTCTATGTTAACTCCTAACTAATTCCAAATGTCAACATGCACCTAGGTTGATACCCAACATATGATCATAACCAATGTTTGAATTCACCAATAAGACTGATGTTCGATATCACCAATATCATTAATACATTTAATCACAAACAAGGATAACCCTCACATTTACCACTATCATTGACACTATTCATTGTCAGTCAAACATATATCTACGACACCAATAAAGTTAATGCATTCTATCTCTGCGGTAGATATCCATCATGGACAATGAGGTTAATGTTAGTTTTTTCCATGGAAGAACATGACAATTCTTACCGACAATATGATAACTATCATTTCCTACAAAATTGACCCCCATTGTCGTTGACATTATTGATATATGTTAATACCACAAATATCGTTAACATATTTTAGCACCAATGCCAACACTTCAGTTCATCACCAATATTGATGTCAAATATCACCAATAAAGAAACACCCATTATTGCCAATAAGGCCTACATTGATGGTTGCCAACAAAGTCAATGTTTGCCATCTCCAATAAGATTGATACCCAGCTTCATTGCTTAGGTATGTCGAAGACTACCATTACCAATTACAAGGTCGCCAACAACTTTTATGACATTGCTAACAATGCTAAAACTTAATTATCATCATCAACAAAACCAACATTTATTGTCAGTAACAACATTGATGCTCATTATAAAAAACAATACTGGTGATTGTTATCATAAATAATGCCAATGAACTCTGTGGCTAACAATGCAATCATACGTCGCCACTACTCGCTAGTAATTTCAATATATGTCATCACAAAGAACATCAACATTTAAGGTCTCTACTGATTCTAATTCTTAATGTGTTTGCCATCTATGAAGCTTGATGTCCCCATCATTATTAATGTCTAATTCACCATCAACATCAACTTTCATCATCACCACAACCGTCAAGGTCCGTAGTCACTATCATCATCAAAGCTTGTCATTGCCATCATCTTTGACATCTTCCATCACTCATGTTAGATATAGATTTTTAATTGAATGATATCTGAATTATACTCTTTGCAAAGTTTTAGCAAATAAAAATATGATGAAAAAATTAGGAGAGAGAGAGAGAGAAAAAAGCTTAAGAAACTTGGAGTTTATAAAGAAAAACTCTAAAATTTTATTGCTAGTGTCTAACTATATAAAAGAATTGTTTATAAGTTTTTTCTCCTTATGTGAAATCTTTTAAGTAAAAAGAAGCTAAACTTTAATACATCTAGGCTCTTTTTGCGTATTGGTCAGAATTTCATTAAGAAACTCCAAAATTAAGCGTGTTAATCCCAAAGAAATCCTAGGATGGTGACTTCCTGGGAAGTTACATCAACTAGACAAAACCGCGAGGCCCTTAGGCCAATGAGGACAATCAGGGCGGAATCAGCCATAATTTTCAGGGGGAGCAAACATATAAAGAACTATTGACAGATATGTCAGTGGCTCAAGGGGGCAGTGCCCCTTGGCGGGGTTCGACCTGCCATGGAGTAACAAGTGTAGCCCATCAATATGTATGAAATGAGTCCATGTGGAATGTGGATCATGGACAAATGGATAGCTATGATGACCATACTCAAACTCCTAGGAATTGTCAATTAAAAGAACAAGTTTGCTGACTTGCACCAACTTGCATGGAATATACCACTGAACAAATCATCAACTTATTGAAGTCGTTGTTTTGAAAATGCATCAATGCGAAACTTGATAGGTTCTACTCTCCTTCCTTGAGTAAGTTCATGGATTGTAATCGTCTGCTAGGGACAATTTATTAAATCATAGAAACTTGGCAGGTCAACTTGGTTTGAACATGATTTATTTGGAAAATTGGTTATACAATCATCAATGTTGATGCGTACCTTCAGGGATCAATGGAACTCAATTTTCTCTCTTGCAACTGCAGTGGCACACACCTTGTGCAGTAAGAGAGTCAAATCAACTCGTGAGCAATCTCAAGCTTAACACGATAAATGGCTCATGAGCCAAGCTCAATGCACTAACGAGTCAACCTTGAGACAGCTTGACTCGACTCGTTAGCTCACGATGAGCCATCTTGTTTAAAATAAAAATATTTTAGCATTTATTATTTTAAATATAAAGTTGATAAACATATTTAAAAAATTATATCTCACTTTTTTATATCAAGTGATTCTTGATTATAGCTCGTGAGTCGGCTTAAACCAGAATAAAGCTCGAGCTCGAGCCTGAATTTGTTTAATTAATCAAGCTCAAGCTCAATCCAAGGATGACTCAAGCTCGACTCAACTAGTTTACACCCCTTGTTTAATTAATCAAGCTCAAGCTCAATTCAAGGGTGACTCAAGCTCGACTCAACTAGTTTACACCCCTACACACCTTCTGAGCACACAATTAATAATCACAAGTGAGTTATTGTCTAATCCATTGAATTTATAGTGATTTATGTTTTTCATATAAAGTTTAAAAATAGATAATGATTTATATTATATTATAAAAATATTGAGATGCCAGCAAGAGCCAAAAAACTATTTCAATTAAATTATTATTAATATATTATTAATAAATTGAAAATTAATATTTAATAATGTTTGTATTCAATATTCAAATTCTGACTTTCAAATTTTTATTTTGCCTGACAACAACTTGTAAATTTTAATGCAAGGAAATTAATGCGACTTTTCTCCTGATAGAGGCCTGATTATGACAATAAAATTAATCAAACTGAAAAAAAAAAATTTCAATGCTAATTTAGAATAAAAATCAGCACATAATATAAACATAGACTTATAAAACTAAATTTAATTAATCAAGTTAAAATAATTATAGTATTTAAATTTTTTCCATTGATCACATGAAAGTGAAAAAGAAAGAAGAGAAAATTTAGTGACTGATCTACCAAGAGCTCAAGATGATCAATATATTTTCCATCTGGCAATTTTTTTTTCTTTAGCAGATTAAGTATTTTAACTATTTTGTAAATCCTCAGTAAATAAATATAATATAATATAT
>NW_021319671.1:538408-677648 GCF_001605985.2 Dendrobium catenatum | reverse complement strand
ATTTTCATAGTAAATTTTAATTTATTTTTATCTTTTAAATTTTTGTTGGACCAATTTTTCATATAAAATGTTAATTAAAAATTAATGTTAGATTTTTTGTCTATCATTTACTATGTTATAATATTGTTATTATCAAACTTTAATAAAATATAAATAGATTATAATATTTCCTTCTAACTATTTGCTCAATACATATATCATAAATTAACTTCTATTAATATAAATAATTTTTGAAATGCATAAAAAATTATAAAATGTAATTAAATTATAATTGCATCAACGCAACATAAATAGTCATTATTCAAATTTACTCATTTATATATCAAATATTAAAAATAAAATATGTTAATTATCTAAGTAAATAAATATGATATATATGGACAAATATCAAATTATTTTTGGAATGCATTAGTTGACTTATAGATCTCATGCAACTCATATTGATCTATTGGTTGAGAGTTTTGGATACGCATCAACTAAAAGGTTTTAGATTCGAGTCTTATGTATGTGATATGTGTGAGTAGGGGTGTCAATTCGGGTCAACAGGCCGGGTTCAGGTCGAACCCATTTTTAAAAACGGGTCAGGTTTCTGGACCCGAACCCGACCCGATTCGGGTCCGGGTCAACCCGACTCGACACGAATGACCCGAAGTTCACCTAAAATTACTAGTTTTCAGGTCAAAATCGGGTTAATCTTCAATTTTTGGGTCAAAATCAGGTAAAAAACGGGTCAATCTCGGGTTTCTGAGTCAAAAAGGAGTTTTCGTGTCAATTTTGGGTCATTTTCGGGTTGCTGGGTCAACCCAAACCCGACCCGATTTTTAAAACGGGTTGATTTGTTGAACCCGAACCCGACCCGTTTCAGGTCCGGGTTGACCCTAACCCAGATTTTTTTGGGTCGGGTTTGGGTCGTGTTTCGGGTCCTATGTATGAGTTTAACTTAATTGATCTAAATGTCCCAAAAAGAACTTAGAGATCTCATTGAGTCATAACTGTCTTATTTAAAATACTGTTTCTATTATTGCAAAGTAGGCTCCATAGCTTTTGCTTTTTGCAAAGTGGATTCCTTTGCTTTATGCCATCCTTCCATTCTATTGTTAATATATAACTAGTTTGGTTGGATAGCCATGGGTGTTTTTTGGCATATTGATGATAAGCTTCATTAGAAATAAATATGCCAATTTAAATGTATAATATTTCTTACTAATATATCATAAATATTTTAAATATTAATATTACTATACCATATGATAAGACTTTGATATTAATGTGCTATGATAATCTATTTATCTATTTGTTCTCATTAATATATCATGTAATCAAAGTCTAATTATATGTAAAGCTTTTTTTAGTTGACCAACTTTGATATTAATAGATATGTAATCAATATAGATTAGAGCATTTATATATTAAAATAAATTAAAACATTTTTCTAGTTTCATTAATATATTTAAATGTTAAATCATTTATATAATGAATTTGAAGACTTGGAAGTTAACTTGATCATACTACATGAACAACTTTTTTAAATTATAGAGACTAAATAAAATTAATATATTTTCACTCATGAAAGTGAAAGCCAAATTAAAAAAAATCAAATATTAAAAAATTACTTAACTATATTTGATAAAAATTTCTTACTCCTTACAAGCAAGTAAATACCAAGTGATTGGATTAAGGATATGTTTGAGACAACTTTGTTACTAGTTTTCTTTTCCGACCAAAATCATAATTTTTGATTGAATGTTACTTTCTCGCTATATTTTTTGAGAAATTTGTGTGTTAAGAAGCTATTATTTGGCACATCAACTTTCAAAAAAATTATTTTTTCTTTTAACAACTTTACAATCATCTTTAAAAAAAGATGCACCGTCCCAAACAGATCTTAAGAATTTGTTTGGAATAGCTTTTGGAATGCTTTCATAATATGAAAATAATTTGTAAAAAACAATGTGTTTGGAAAACAATATTTTCATAACTATTTCAAACTTCTGATTATAAAAAAGTTGTATTTAGAAAAGCATTTTTGAAATTATGATCGAGAAAAGAACTTTTAAAGACAAAAAAAAAACTTTATCTGCCCAAAACAAAGCCTAAGATTTTGTTTAAGACAGTTTTTTTCTCCTGCTTTATGAAATAACTTTTAAATACAAAAATCTATTAAAAATAGTCAAAAAATAATAATAAAAAATTATCCCAAACAAAATCTAAACATGTCAACTTTTATCAACAACAGTACAACAACATCAAGCCTTTATCCCATTATGTGGTGTTGGCTACATGAATCTTTTTTCTCCATTTTTTCCTCTTAAAAATTAAATTCTCATTTAAATCTAATAAAGAAAAGGTCACTTCTAATATTTCCTAACCAAGCTATATTACGTCTATCTCTACCTTTTTTTAATATAAGTCAAATCAAATATATCTACTTTCCTAACCGGATCATTGGAAGACCGCCGTTTCATGTGACCAAACCAACTTTTATCAAGAAAAAATTGAAAAAAAAATTAAGAAAAATTATCATAAACATATATAATGATGAACTCTTTATCAATCCAGATATTCAATGGAGCTGCACATTGTTCATCAACGAGCAGGTGACCAAAAATACGCAGTGGTGGGGATCCTATATACAATTGGCCGACCTGATACTTTTCTTTCCAAGGTAATAATTAATTATAATATCTATTTATTTATTTAATATATTTATAATATTAAAAATCATTTATCATTTGTGATAATTCAGATGATGAAATACATAAAAATGGTGAGCGATAAGAAGGATTTGGAGGTGAAGATAGGCAGTGTTGACCCCAGGGAGATTAAAAGAGGAAGCAGGAAATACTACAGGTATATAGGATCTCTCACTACTCCTCCATGCACTGAAGGTGTTGTTTGGACCATCATTAGAAAGGTAAATTACATATTTTAATCAACTAACTAATTAATTAATGACTTAATGAAGATTTTATCTTGGTTAATCACCTTATAAAAATCATCAATAATATTACTGAACAGGTGAGGACAGTATCAGTGGAACAGTTAAGATTGCTGAAAGAAGCTGTAGAAGATGTGAGTTTCAGAAGAATTTTTTTTTTTTTTTTTTTTGTTTTCTTAGTTAGAATCTGAATAAAATACATATAATTTTCCACAGGGATTTGAGAAGAATGCGAGACCCTCGCAGGCCATAAAGGATAGGACAGTTCAACTGTATCAACCTATAAATCCGTATTAGAAGATGCAATATTCATATAAGTTTTGCATGTATTAATTCTAATAAATTGGAACATTTGAATTTTTAATGAAGGATTTGAGTCTTCGTATCATGATTTTTACTGAGAGTTTCCAGTCTTTAAAGAGGGGATCACAGCTGAGCTTTGCACATAGCCAGTCAAATCCTTTTCTTTGAAAAATTTTTGCCTATGAAGCACAATCAACATGGTATTATATTTTTCACTAATTTGACATAAGACTAATTAACTCTAACACTTAAGCTTCGTTTGGCACATCTTTCATACAACTTCTTAAAGCAGCTTTAAAAAATAGTAAGAAAGCCGTCCCAAACGAAGCATTCGTTTGGACGGCTTTCTTAATGCTTAAAAATCTGTACTAAAAAGTTGCTCGAAAAAACAGTAAGAAAGTTATTCTAACCGAAGCCTTACATGTCTTAGCAAATCTCTACTTTGATGTAGGATGACTGAGTATGATATAAATGGTAAAATGAAAATCATGGGTTACCAATTCTCAATTAGTAAAAATGATGTAGGGAGAACATCAAAACAGTAACAAAAATATTCTCATATAGAACTGACAAAGCGATGCACATTAACAATCCCAAGGGATGCAGTTGTTCAAGATAAATATGAAAATGAGAAAAAAAACTGTCAAGTTCGACTCACAGGTACCATCGTGTCGTCTGGTTTGGAGATCAGTGGCGCTTCGCTTTTTTGAATTAACAGAAAAGGCGATGGAGTATAGGGTTCAACTTGGTCGGTTTTTTATTGTTTCTAAAGTAACTTTTTAATATAAAAAATTTTTGAATTAAAAAATTTTATAAATAAAATGATTTTAGAAACAATAAAAAGATCATCCCAAAAGAAACAATAATCTCAAGAGAGTACTGGGAAAGGAAATTCAATGAAGGTAATATATAACGATAGACCTATAGACTGATGTGCATATAGCTATATATAGTCCCTCAGAAGAAGATCTATTGATTACAAGTAATGGTGTAAATTTTGGGTCAGGGTCGTGTTTAGGTTGAACCCGAAACTGACACGGCACTATTCGGATCAACTCGAACACGACCCGTTTTTGCAAACGGGTCGGTTTTCTGGCCCCGAACCCGACCCGACTCGAATGACCAAAGTCAAACAAAAAATTGCTATATTTCGGGTCCAAAAACGGATCAAATTCCACTTTTCGGGTCAAAACGGGTCAATCTCGGGTTGGCTGGTCAAAACAAGTTTTTGGTATAATTTCGGGTCATTTTCGGGTCAACAGGTCAATTGAACCCAACCTGATTTTTGAAACGGGTCAAATTGCTAAGCCCGAACTCGCCCCGCTTCGAGTTCGGCTCAACCCAAACCGAGTGTTGAAACGGGTCCAATATTGACATCCCTAATTACAAGTGTGTTGAAGCTAGGTAGCTAAAAATCATTGATTGCTTCAATTCCTAGTGGTTGATTGTGTAATTTGGATACATATCAGCCATTCATATTGCACCATCAAAAACATAATCAAAAGAAAGAGACATCCTCAATAAGCCAATCTAGCTGTAAAGTTTGTTCACTTAACAGTCCATACAAACAAAGCCAATCTAAGATAAAAGACAAATGCAGGGCCTTCAGCTTTCCCCCTTTCATGCAATAGAGAGCCTACAACATACAGTAAACCTCCCAGCTATTTTCAGCCAAATAAGAAGAGTTCAAACTCCATTTTTTTTTTTTCTTACAAGCAGGTGAGCTTTACATTTGATATTGAAAGCAATCAAGTTTTCTTCTTGCACAGAAAATCCAAGTAGAAACCGAGTGTTTCAGAGTTCTACCAAGTCAAATCGGTACAGGAAAGGTCAATTAATAGTTAATACCCCTTTAATTGCCAGCCTTCACTCATTCAAAGTCAACTTTTATAATTTCTAACCTTGTTGAAGCAGTCTTGAATGACTACTTTATCAAGAAAACATAATGATTAATGAATACTTGAAACATTCAAATATGACTAATTTGCTCAGCTAACAGCCTGACTAAAACACAAAATGTATATCAGCGTAGGGGTGTCAATCGGGTCAACGGATTGGATTCGGGCCGAACCCGCTTGACCCGGTTGTAAACAGGTTGACACTAACCCGACCCAGTTTTGCAAACTGGTCAGGTTTGTCAACCCGGACCCAACCCGTGCGGATTACCGGTTTGACCTGACCCCACCCGTGAACCCATGAATGAGATTTGTGATCGGGATTCAGCCATTCGAGCGAGGGCGAGAGCTGTCTTGCGGCGTGCCTAATGCGAGGCCGGGGCGTGTCCGCCGCCTACGAGGCTTCAAGCGCGGTGAGGCTCCTGGTTTGTTGCTAGGGCAGGCAAGCCTGGTGCAGCTCCGTGGTTCGACGCGATGGCGGGTGATGCTGCGACGGGGCAAGAGTCGTGAAACCAGTGCAGATCTTCTGTTCAACGAGACGTTGAGTTCGCCTGTGCGGTTCTACGTGTGTAGAGACGTGGGTTGGCCAGTGTAGACTGCATAGTTCCAGTCTTGCATATGCGATGCGAATATGCGAGGCGGGTTAGCAGCCGAGTCAATCCCGGGTCAATTTCAATTTAGCGGGTTGACCCGAACCCGACCCATTTTTTAACTAAACCCTAAATTGAAACTCAAACCCGACCCATTTGTTAAACTGGTCAACCCTAACTCGAATTTTTTGGATCGGATTTGAATCATATTATCAGGGCGTGTCAATAATTGACACCCCTATATCTGCATTTGGCAAATGAGCAACCATAGTTCTTTCAATAGCGAAAGCAAACAAGAATTTCTGAGAAGGAATTCGGACCTACATGCATAATCAATGCATGAAATAATGCAGAAGACAGTGGGGCCTCTAAACCGTAGAGCTGACGCCTAGGATTCAGAGCACTAGCAGTCTAGCACTTCCATTATCATTTTCTTGTTGAATGGCTTGGAAGGAAGCAGGTGAGAGTGATTGGATCTTGATTATGAATGTCATGAGGAAAACCATTATTCCAGCAAGCAATCACAAGATGAAGACTCTGTTATGCTTTGACCTTAAAGAAATGTCAATGAATTCATTATTTGCTATGCTAAAGAAGTAAGAACAAATCAGTGCTTTTTAAGAGCTTGTGCTACCCATGTGTCGAATCCCAATATAGAATCAGTTCCAACAATATATAAAGAAATTATTACAAATGATTCAAAAGCAAGTATGTGTACTTTTGTTCATCTTGGCTCTTCTTCTTTGAAACAGTTGGATTTCTAATCCGGGCGTTGAAGTCCAAAACATCTTAGCAAGAAAAATGAAGATTATACTTGCTTTGTAATCGCTTTTGCATAATCGATTTTTTAACTGATTGTGAGAAACGTGATTTATATATGGTGAGATCCCAAAGAAAAGATATAGCAGAATTATAATATTTTATTATTTTTTAAAAATTTATATAACTTATGTTTAGTATAAAAGTGAAACAAGTATGATAACATGTTATAGAGCACTAAAGATAGTTCACAAAATTTCTTTAATTAAAAAAATAATTAAGAAAATGATAATGTCTCATGCTAGACCTCCCAATATGATATAATGATCAAGATCTGTCACACTGAGTGATATGGAAAAATATGTTGATGCCACATCATTGATATTTTTTTGAAATTTTCAACCAAATTAGAGGCATAAGAACTCCAAACAAGAACAATATTAATTCAAGTTCCACTCTTCTGACCACAGCAATGAGCCTGCATAAGTACATAGAAGCCAATTTTTCTATATGTTTATTTTGTTCATATTATGCCCACTTTACCAGTTCTTCGGAGCAGTTTTACACATTTAACTCATCAAGTTATAAAGTTTCTATATGTTTAAATGCAAGTCATGTTGTTCTCAATAGCAATTCGCAGAATCCACCGGTCATGTTGTAAGAGTCACAATTTGTTCAGCCTGTTAGCAAAAGCTACCGGTGATGTTGTAAGAGTCACAATTTGTTCAGCCTGTTAGCAAAAGCTTACACCGCCTACATCATGAAAGGCAGAAACAATGGTGCATGAGACAACCAAGCATATATAGGAACAGACCATATCCCTTCACTAGGAGAAATTATTCTGTGCGGAGTCCGGACTGTTTTACTGTAAGTGTACACAGTGTGTACACTCACATGTCCGAACGGTTCTTCCTGTCTGGACTCTACATGGAATAATTTCTCCCTCACTAGGCCAACATGCCAAAAGAAACCTTGCATGCACGACCATTACCAGTCAATCCTAGCAAGGTAGCTAAAATCACAATATTGTTAACCCTTTGTATTCTCTAAATCCCATCGATGCATCAAAGCTCAAGGGTCAATGTGGAGGCAAGCATGTATAGGAACAGAGAGCCTTTAAGGAAATTATGTTCATGGACTTGTCAAAGCACAACCACTCCAAGAAACCTTAACATTGAAGCCCTTTCATGGCTGCAAGTCAATCCAACAAGCCAAGCCTAAGCAAGCTCCAGTAAATCGTCGTGAAATAAAAACAAGGTAAACAAAGTTAAATAGAGATTCAACTAGTGATCTTTTGAAACATTTGAGTCCGTTCAATTTCCGGTCTTCTCTCTCATAACTCCTACAGTAGGCACAAGGTCGATCAACCTTGGAACCTCCCTTCAGAAGTTGATTTTTCATGAAGAAAACATAAAGAACACTTGAAAATTTTGAAATAAATAGATAAAGAAAGCAGGATTTCCATTAAGGAATTTGGACCTACATCCACACAGAATAATAAAAAAGCATAGACCCAATACATGAAAACAAGTAACATACATGATGTGTTCTTTTATGATAAAAAATTCGACTATGATGAGGGTCAGAAGGCACGTCACTGCCATAATCAGTTTGTTCTTGACTAGCTTAGAATAATACAGGGAAGAGTGGTTGGATCTTGACTGTGACTGTCATGAGGAAATGCAGCAGAAACCTTTATTCTATCAAGCATTCCCAAGATCCAGGCTCTGAAATGCTTTTGGTGTTAAAAAAAGGACAAATAAGTGCAAGTGCTAATTAAAGTTACTACTACCCATGTGGAGAATCCAAATAGAATCGCTAAGAATAAAAAGAATAGAAGCACATGAGCACCATCCATACATCATTACATCATTTCAATAAAGAAAATACCACAATATGATTCAAAAAAGAAAACTTGTGGGGTATATGTACATCTTGGAGATAAAGGCAGTATTACTATCTTCCTTACCTTAGAATAAAAATCTATTTCCCTCACTCACAGGATGATCAGAAAGGGTTTACCCCTGTGATCACTAACATGCTAAATAGATCTAAAACATCATAATTAAAATATACAATTAGAAGATGGATTATGTAATATCGTTCACCTCAAGTTTCTGTGTTACAAAATTTTCCGTTCATTTGATTCTCCACGGCTTTGATAGCCGCTACGCGAGCGGCTGTAGCCGCTCTATTTGCCATGGCGACTGCCTTGTTTACTTGCTCTTCAACACGAGGAAGGATAATAGCTTTCTCTGAAGCTTCTCTAGCAGACTAATTTTTAAAGAAAATGTAGGTGTCAAGAGTGCAAATTTAAGGGGGAATAACAATTTAATGACATTTTGAACATTTATATACCTGCACAGCTCTTTGAACATTGGTGTCAGCAAAGGGGAGAGGGCTCTTTAGAGCTCCACAGTTCCATTCTCCTGATCTGGCTTCACCTCTTCTGAAAGTGTATGTTCCAAAACCTTGCCTTCTTCCTTCATGCCATGAACCCTCATAGCATTGCCCATTGGCAAAATGGTACACTCCGAAACCATGAATCTTGTCACCAAAGTACTCGCCCATATATTTATCACCATTTCTAATTTAGGTAAAAAAAAGGTTAATTTTATAACTAGGCTTCCAATGAGAAGGATGACTTACAATTGGCTTAAAGCAACATTTAAGACACATAGAAGTATGAAGGAAAATCAATTCAACAAATATAAAAGAGAGTGTGTCAATAACCAAGATCTCAATATGAGAGTGCCAATTTGTGTGTACACCTACTGATATTATCTCATTAGCCACAACTTAATTGAATTCAGTAAGTAATTAGTAAAAGAAGATGACTTTAAGCAAAGCAAAAGTAACCTTGTTTCGCTATTGGATAATCTTAAGAAAAGAGAGGAGAAACCATCAAAAAGGTTGAGGAAAAGTTTCAAACTTTGCAGGCGATTTCCTATACAACTGCTACTCTATTATGAAAAGAGAGGTAAAGACAACAAACATTACATACATCATAATATGAGTATAGTGCTATCATCTCCAATTTTTATTTAATCCTAAATCCTAAATTTCAAGCAATAAAATCCAACAAGACAACAAAACCAATCAAACAGTAACATCATCTCAATCAAAAATTTCATTTATATCTTACTCGATAACGTTGAAAAGGATCACTGAACTATGGAAAGGAAATAAACATTAATAAAGCAAAAAAGAACAATCAAATCTAACCCAAATGAAATTCAGTCGAAAGCAAAAAGATTCTAAGAAATCAACTCACCAACTAAAAATACAAACTTGGCAACTGCTAATCTTAAAAAAAATTCAAAAAATAGACAAATCATAATCAAACAATCCATCATCATACCTAAAGTGGTAGAACCCTACTCCATGCTTCACCCCGCACTTGAACTCCCCAACATAAAAGCTCCCATCCGAGCATCTCTGCACACCTCTGCCATTGCTCTGCCCAGCCACCCACTCGCCCGCATAGCTATCACCATTATAGAAGCGATAAACCCCAAACCCATGCCGCAGTCCATGGCGATACTGACCGCTATACCGGCTCCCCTTCGCCCACCGTTCGATCCCATAGCCATCATACAGGCCATTAACCCAATCGCCCTCGTACCTCCCATGTCCGAAAAAATTATAAACCCCATTCCCGTTGCACTTTCCTCTGTGGAATTCTCCCTCATAGAAATCCCCGTTGCTGTAGACCTCAATCCCTTCGCGCACGGCCTTCCCCTCCTTTTTCGGACTCGGGTTCTCCACGTCCCCCTCCTCGTCGCCAATGAACCATCTTACCGTCTCGCGGCGACGGAAGAGGGAAAGGCGGGACCTTTTCAAGGCGGCGACGACAGCCGGGGAGGCGATGGAGAGAAACCACAGAGAGGGAGACTGGTAGCGGAGGAAAAAGTACGAGAACACGAGAATGAGTAATAGGAGAAGGGAAAGGATGGCAAGACGGTGGCCAGAGTAACCAGCTAGACTGGAGGCAGCGGCTGACGAGACCGGTGGCAAATGCGGCTTGGCCTCCTCAGGGTCGGAATTGATCTCTTCGAGAGCGGAGAGACTGTGAACGGAGGAGCGAAGGGTCGGTGAACGTAGAAGCGAGGAAGGCGTCCTCGTGAGCTTCGACTTCGTGTTCTGCCCTTCCATTACCACTCTAATCAAAGCAAAACCGAGAGAGAGAGGGCGCGCGCCAACCGGGAAAGCTTTTGCCTTTAATCCTATGGGTCTGTGAGAGATCAGACTTAGAGCAGGTTACGCAGAGCATTTTATTTTGACAGAGGCGGCGGGATGGCTTAATCAAGACCGTCAGATTTGAATCGAACGGGTAACATAGCTGTAATCCAGCAATATCTTGGCCCGGTTCTATCAGAACCGCCGTCCAACGATCGGACGGACAAACGCAAAGTACGGAGTAACACTAGCCGTTCGATCTCCCGGATTAAAGTGGGACCGGGCGCGGAAATACTGCCGTCACATGCTAAGTAGGTGAATTGATCTCATTTTCTTGCACCCACTAGTTCACCCACATTATGCAACTGGTATCACGTGTGGTTCAAATTTGTGTGCATTCTAAATATATTAACGACTTATCGATTTGACGGAAGCCATCTGATTAGATATGAAAAAGTTAAAATACATTATCATATTTGATAATGGGATCGAAGACTATGTGCAACGACACGTGTACGATGGTCCTTATCTCCGGTCTTTTTTTTTGAATTTTCAGTAATCTGACATAGTAGCCCGTTGGAAGGACCTCCGGCTCTTCCGCGAATATTTAAATTTGAAATTAGTGTATGTTATAGGCGTATTGTATCTTAGTACTTAATACTTTATCATAAAAAATAATAATAATTTAATAAAAGTTATAAAGAAAATATATCTATTATTTCTTTTTTGGGAGAATTAAAATCTACATAGTATTATATAATGTTTATTATTGATGTACTTAAGATAGTACTTATCTTACTTGTAAACATCATACAAATCATTCATATAATGAGGGATATTATTTTTTGTTAAAATTACTTTCAACCAATTAATTGAAATTAGTACTATATATTTTATAACAATCAAGAAAAGAATTAAAATAATGAAAATATATATTTTATATAGATTATAATAAAATGAGTATAGAAATTATTTAATTTATTTAAAAGTAGAATAATATACTTTTTTTATGTACAATATTAATCTTAAAATAAATTTAACTATTCATATGTATATCTCAATATAATTTCTATGAGAATAATCTAGAATAATTTTTTCCTCACGTTAGAAATAAAAACGGCACTTATATATAATATTCTAATATTTATGGTGATGAAAGAAGCAATATCATTGAGAAATAGGAGGTGATGAGGAGGATATGGATATAGGATAAGGCATTTGAGGAGGTGTTGAAGTAATTTGAATGGCTTAAATACATATTTCATAAATGCATAGACATTTTCCTTGTTTATTATCTTCATATCTCTCTCACTTATTATCTTTAATCACCTAAGAGCTGCTCCTCAATTATATCATTTTAATTAGAGTCAATTAGATTTTGAAATTTATGTTTTGTTTAAGGGTTGTTTGGTATGCTACATTTAGTCTAAAGTAATACAAATGCAATGGTTTTGAGAATTTCGATGTTTGGTTTGTAGTAAAATAAATTTATGATGTAAAATAAGATATCTTTGAACTCCATCATCAATAATGGTGATGGTTTGATTACTTATGATTAGATATGTTGCAAGTAATCTCAAGAATTAAATCAGTAATGTAGTACATAGGTATTATCATACTTAGTGCTTATAAGTATATGGGAAGTAGAAAGAAGAAATTGGAGATGAAATACATATAGGAAAAATAAAATAGAGAGTTGGTCATGCCATATGCAAATAACTTTGAGAAGTTGTAACTCATATGCATGGGCGGATCCTCATATTAGTGAGGGGGGGGCAAATGCCCACCCTCAATTTTTTTTTTTTAAATTTTAGAGGGTATTTTTTGGGTATTTTGAGTATTTTGCCCCCTCTCAAAAATTTTTTTTGCCATAATTTTATCAATCCTAATCATTTTTGCTCATCCCCTACCAAAAATTTTTTTTTTTGCCCACCCTAAAAAAGAAGCTGGATCCGCCCCTGCTCATATGTAGTGATATTTATCTTCTTAATCACTTTGTAAACTCATTAGTTATTTGTTAATAACTTTTTAGATAGTTGATATAAAAAATCATCCGGAATAAAGCTAAACTGGAAAACCACATGTCACTCTAGAAATTATTAGTCACCAACTTGTACTTATCATGATTTTATGTCAAATTTTTTTATGATTTTTATTATAAATATCAATCATGTTTTATGTAGAAGTGAATGCAAACTCAGTATTTTTATATGAAATGAGGAGATTGATTAGATGAATAGATCAATTTATAAGGCATTTGAGGAGATTGATTAGATGATTAGATCAATTTCCAAAGATGTGTAGAAATAAACTATATAAATAGAGTTATTAAGGGGGAGTCCCAATCAATTTTATCAAACATTCAATTGTTTAATCAAATGATCCAACTATGGAGCAAATCCTAATCTTTTTTACTTTTCCTTTTGAGTGTATGATTTAGCTAATTTGATTTAACAAATTCTGCTACATATCAAATGCACACTTGTACTCCTAACCAATGAATCCCAATTTTTGTTGCTCAACCTCCATTACCCTAACACAATCTACAAATTATTACTGTCCAACTATGTTCGCACAACTACAAACTCCTAACCGCTATCGCCTCACTACAATCCTGAGAACACCTTCGCCTAATTATATTCTCCAAATAATTATTGTCTATTGACCTCATTTTTCGCGCATTTCCCCTCGAGCGTGCTTGATTTGCTCGATTGAATCCTGTCGAGCCTAATTCGATTCAGATCTGTGCTGATTCAGGTTTGATTGTGTTGATTCGAGTTCAATTTTATTAAATTGGCTTGATCAGACCCAATTGAACTCAAATCAACTTGAATTGATCAAATTTGACCCGATTATGTTTAATTAAGCTCGATTAATTCATGTCAGCCTCATCTAAGTTGACCCAAATCCGCACCGATTCGGACTCGGACGTAATTTTATCAAAAATAATTCGATCGCCTCTCTTGTTCGGACAAGACCAGGCCAAAGCACTTTTCTGGTTCCGGCTCTCTTGTTCGCACGCCCCAGGCCGCAAGCGGAGCCCTCACTCTTCCTCCGCCTCTTTCTCACGCACAGGAGCCGAAGACCAGAGCAGGAAACCTCCTTTCGTCGGCCCTCTCTCGCACAGGTAACTTCTTCTCCCCTCTTTCTCCTTCTTCTTTTTCTTCTTTCATTTCTTCTCCTTATTCTGATTTTCTTCCCCATCATCTCCACCTTCTGCTGATTTTTTTCTTCCCCATCATCTCCATCTTCTTCTTCTTCCCCTTCCTCTTCTTTTTCTTCTGATTCCTCTTCCCTTCTTCATTTACTTCTTTCTCCTGTCTCTCCTCATAACTAATTTCAACCAAAAAAAAAAACATATCACACTTAATATTTTCTAAAATGGAAATTTGAGATGTATTTTGCCCCTTTCACTTGAGAACAAGATAGTGGATATCAACATTTACTTTCTCTTCCCCTAAAGATTAGAGATGAATACGCTTTATTCTCTTCTTGTGAATATGTTGAGTGATTTTCTTTCCAAATGTTATGTTAATGCATTGAGAAGCCAAGTATATCTCAAGTTCTAATTTTGGTAAATAGTGGGAAAAGAAACTTTGCATGATATGTTCGATTATCACGAGTTGCATATATTTTTACAATTGGGTTGAAATGATCAATTTATGTTTTAAAGAAATGTATAAATGCTATGATCGTATAGAAGTATAGAAGTCTATCTTTTGGTGAATTTCATTAGTGTTTTGAGAGAGATGCGATGTATGGAAGTTTATCTTTTGGTTTCTTCTTGAAAGAATCATAATCAGTGGTAATAGATTTGCATACATTATACTTTAATGTTACATATATATTTGATATCATGTAAATGTAGAAGCTTGTAATTATATTATATAACTTCAATTGTTTTATGCTTCAACCATTAGTATACATTGATTATGTTGAAGGAATCAGTAGGAACCTTCAAAATACTACAAACAGAGAGCAAAGAGGATCAAAGGGATAATGAAACAGATGGCAGAAACTTTACTGTTCATCTTTCTTTGTTACTTCCTCTAGCCATACACGAGTATAAATAAGAGCAGTTGGTTAGTGATCAACCGTTGTGATGCTACAACAGTAATCAAACGGTGAGAATTACAAAGTACAGGGAATGACATAGTAAGTGGAGCAGCCTCACAATAGGCAAGCCGACTTATGCATAAGCATGAGTATGTATCAATTTTCCTTGTCAGCCTCCCTCAAGGTAACAATAGATGGTTGTATTGTTATCTTGTTTCGTAACTGAGAATGTCGAGCAGCACTGAGAGATTTTGTGAACAGGTCAGCAGGTTGATCTTGAGAGCAAATATGTTGCACCGAGATGAACTTGGAGTTAATACAATCCCTAATGAAATGAGCATCAATCTCTATGTGCTTAGTCCTTGCATGAAAAATAGGATTATTAGTCAAAGCAAGAGCGGAGACATTATCACAAAAGAGTTTTGTTGGTGCAGGTTGATGAATTTGAAATTCAGATAGAAGGCGGCGAAGCCAAATATCACAAGCAGCTGTGGATAATGCTAGATACTCTGCTTTAGTGGAAGAACGAGCAACCGATGATTGTTTCTTAACAATCCAAGATATAAGGTTTTTGCCAAGAAATGCACAGTAACCTGTTATTGAACGTCTGTCACAGTGATCCGTGGCCCAATCTGAATCAACAAATCCCGTTAGCACAAGTTAGGAAGATTGAATTGGCAGCCCAAATGATAAATTGCCTTTCACATAGCGGAGAACACGATTAAGAAGGTTATAATGTGATTGGAGTGGATTGTGCATTTTTGACAGAGATAGTTCACAGCATACAGAAGATCTGGACAAGTAATCGTCAAATATTGGAGAGCTCCAGTGAGCTGCCTATAGTGCTCTGGACATTCATAAGCAGAGTCATATTCAAAATTAGTTAGAAATTTGGTCGGTAGAGGCGTGCCTACCGGCTTGCAGTCCACCATAGCAGCTTTATGTAGAAGTTCTGAGGCATATCGCATTTGAGACAAATGAATGCCAGTGGATGTATATGTGACTTGCAAGTCAAGGAAATAATTTACACAGCCCAAATTTCTCATGGAGAATTGATTCTATAGAGCAGCGAGTAACTTGGCTATTTCCATGGAAGAATTACCAGTGAGAAGAATGTCATCAACGTATACCAAGATGTATAGCTGCGCTGAATTGTGATGCATCATTAGCAGGGATGGGTCGGCAGTGCTAGAGCGAAAACCATATTGAATGAGGTATGACGAAAACGTCGAAAACCACTATCGAGGTGCCTATTTGAGCCCATAGATTGCCTTTTTTAAGAGACAAACATGATTCGGAAATTGTTTGTCGATGAAACCTAGCGGTTGCTTCATGTAGACCACTTCTTGAAGAGGGCCATGCAAGAATGTATTAGAAACATCTAATTGTAGAATTTGCCAATTATTTGTCACCGCAATGGTCAAAAGAATGCAGATGGTAGGAAATTTTGCTACGGGGCTAAACGTTTCAAGATAGTCCAACCCGTATTCTTGCTTGAATCCTTGAGCCACAAGACGAGCCTTGTAGCGAGCTATAGATCCATCCGCATTGAATTTTGTTTTGAATATCCATTTGGAGCCCAAAATATTAATATTTGGAGCTGGTGGTACAAGTACCCACGTACCTTGTTTTTGAAGGGCTTCAAATTCATTGCTCATGGTTGCTCTCCAAGCAAATGCTGACTAGCTTGTACAAATCCCGTGGGATTAGGAGGAATGATAGTGGTATGTAGGTCAAGTATTTGTCTCGGTTTAAGATTGCCAGTTTGTGCTCTTGTAACCATGGAATGCCAAGGAGGTGTGGAACAAGCAGGTGGGCAAGTAGCTGAAGAAATATTAGATAACGAAGTGGTGTTTAGGAATATAATCTATGGAGTGATGTATGGGAGAAGGTTCAGTTGATGGTGGAATTGCTGAATTGAGTGAAGTGTTTGTATTAGAGAAGGGTGTTATGGATGAGACAGGTACAAGGGTTGATGGTATAAGATTGGGAATATGTTCTGTGGTTGGAGGGGAAGTATTAGTGTGAGAAGTTCGAAGAGGAAAATTATTTTCATGAAAATGAACATGTCTAGAAATATATACTTTGTTGGAGCTCAAATCTAGACATTTCTAGCCTTTGGCTTGAGAAGCATAACCAAGAAAAATATAGCGAGTGGAGCGAGGAGCAAACTTGTGTGACAATTGAGTAGGAAACCATGGGTAACATAGACATCCAAACACTCAGAGATGAGCATAGTTTGGGATCTGCTTGTATAATAGTTCATATGGTGAAATATTATGAGTAATATGAGAGGGTAATCGATTAATTAAATAAACTACAGTAAAGAGTGTATCAACCCAAAATTTGGATGGTATTGTGCTTAGTTGTGTTGATGGAACCTAGAGTGGAACCCATATTTTGAAGTTCATTTGCTATCCAAAATGAATTAATGGGTGGAACATAAACAATCAAATCATGATCAATCTTCAAATTGATAATCAAGCAATTAAAAATAAAAATCACAAAGTAAAACATGTTAAACAATATATATATAGATAATTAAATAACAAGTTGATTGTTGGATAATCTGAGCCTACAAGATTATTAAGTTAGTCCTAATAAGCGTGAAATAAATCTCATGTCCTAAATTGAACAATGATAATTATCACTTAACTTAAATAATCAATAATAAATCATCAACAAATTAAGTTTTGATAACCTTCATTATGTTTAATTTGGGCAAAACTTATATCAAACTTATAAGATTTTAAGAGTTAAAATGATTAATAAATGTAATAAGTATGTACATCTTTAATACAACCCAACCCATCAATAAAATTTATGGGCTGCACTGTCTCAAGTTGTTGGGCTACGTGTGTTAAGGAGGTCTTGATCCTCATGCTAAATCTTTAAAAACATGTGTCCAAAAGCCATATCAACAAATAAGGTTTTATTTGAACAAGTTTTCTTACTGTATCCTAAAATATTTGTTTGTCCACAAATTTTATGAACTAGAAATTTATTCCTGGAAAGCTTTTGATCCATATTTTTATTGTTTTCAAATATTTTTGCACTAAAAAAATATCATAAAAGAAATAAAAAGACAAGATCAGGAAATTGCCACGGCATTCCGTCCACCGAACTCTCCCCACGGCTACGGCGCCTTCTCCTTTCCGTAGGCGGCGGAGTGAAAATCAAAGAAGAGAAAAAGCAGGGAGGCATTGAAAACCGCATTGAAGACCCAGCCGTTCACCCCCTGGCACCCGCCGCCGGTGAAATGAACCCACAGAAAGCCACCGGAAACTAGAAAGCTGAAAACAAACTGAGCGATCTGAAGCCTTGTCACCGCCCGCTTCCACCGCCTCCCCCACCTCCACCCAACGCTGGAAGACAAATAGTAACTGTACATTGCCACGTGTACTCCGGCGTTGGTGACGAGGGCCACAGGGAGCAAAGACTGAGATGTGGCGAGCCAGATGTAGCACATGAGGACGACGACGGCATGGTGGTAGACGTGGAGGAAGGAGAGGCGTTTGCCGCCAGCCAGGAGGATGAGGGCGGTGTCGACGAACTCGTAGATTTTGGAGAGGTAGAAGACTTGGGCCCAGAAGAAGACGGGGCCGGAGGGGGAGGTGGAGGGAGGAAAGCAGAGGAGCCAAGTAAAGGAGGGCATTTGGGTGAAGGCGGAGATAGAGCAGCCGATGGCCATGACGGCGGAGAGGAGGAGGATTAGGAGGTTATGGATGGTGGACAGGAGGCGGAGGAAGGAGGGGGAGACGGAGGGGAGAGGAAGGAGGCGAAGGTGGAGGAGGAGGGTGAGGGAGAGGTAGGAGAAGATGGTGGTGAAGAGGAAGGTGAGGGAAGAGGCAAAAGTTTCGTTGGGGATCCATTCGAAGGAGGAGATAGCCGGCAAGTCAACGAGATATCGCCGGAGAAGATGGAAAAAAGATGACATTTTTTATGGGGACTTGGTGGGTTGGGAAATGGCCAATGGAAATAACGGATGGAGCTTGATTCGGTTACCGTCGGTGAGGAGGTGAGGCTTTCTCAGGCTAAAGTGATATTGCTTTTCAGCGGTGGTGAATTTAACATGGATGCTTTAGAAACCACCTCTCAATGCTCGGTATCATGTCTGGTAGTGCTGACATGACACATTCTCGTTGGCCTTCGGATGACGTTCTGCGTCAGTTCTTCATACAGAACAATCTCTCCTCTCGTCGATGGCAAATGGCTACTATTTGGCTGGTTTTGTTATAGCGAATTCGAGATAACTTTTTTATTGCTTTCTAAATTTGTAGTCATACTGAACTTTTCACTTGGACGAATCTAATGATATCAAAATGAGCGAATATAAGCTTAAATGAATCCAATTCAAGCTATTATATATTTAAGTGCTTGATTTAAGTACCATAAATTATAATGGAATTCAGTATCTTGACAAGATGAATTCAATACACCAGAAGTGATCCAATAAGTGATTAAACGAGCTTAAGTTAAACACTTAAAGCATTACAAACATGAAGATATTAATGGAATGACCAAATGATTTTAAAAATTGTGTGCTTATAAACAAATTGATTGGCTTGACAAGGCGTATTTAACGAGCCTAAGATCATTCACTTATAAGGTCATTAAGATACTTAATTGTTGAATAAATAATCTATGAGATCAAGGGGATCGATAATAATCGTTTGATGGGCTATTTTTTATTTTTATCAAATCTTTCAAAATGCCCCTCTCAAAAAAGGAATAACATACCCTATTTTCTAGATGAGAGAGGTTCAAGAGCCAAGAGATCCGAAGAGTTCTATTGAATTGTTGGGCGATCATCATAAAAAATTATCATCAACAATCGTGAGCACCATCACCTAACTACTAACATCTTATCCTATAATTTGATTTTTGTTGTCCAACCATAGACATCAGACCTCTATTACACTGTCATTGGTTGATAAATTTTATATATTCGTCTCCCCCCTCTATCACTTCTTATGTAATCCCTACAAGTGAAATCAGACAATTTTTCTTAATTATGTAATCACATAGTTAAAGCACGCAACCAAAAGATCAAGATGAATTGAATGCATTTTTAATCTAAAAAATATATATTTTTTTTCTAATTAGTTTGAGCCAATTTGAGTTAAGCGAGTTCATTACGATTAATTCAAACAAAAAAAAATTCGATCGAGTCGAATTCGAATATACATTATTAATATTTAGGTGGAATAAGTTGCCCATCAATGTGGCGGTGACGATTAGCGATCGCCCTACTAGTCTTTGTTTGCAAGTTCTATGTCTGGTTGTGACCTTACCTGGTCTATTTGGAAGTTTTCTTTCTATAGAATTTGTCATAGAAAACTAGTAAATCAAAGTCTCATTAAAAAAAAAAAAAAAAAAAAAAAAAAAAAAAAAAAAACTCTAATGAAAAATCTATAAAAAGAATTATGATGAATATTAAATAAAATATTTTTAAATTTTAATGAAAAAAATTCACCATAAAATGGACATAACTATTCAAATTTCTACGAGAAATGCTATAATAATTGTTACTTCTTGGAACATTTGCAATTGTAAAGAGATAAAGTGCTTACCAACCTAAATTTGAATGAATATTAATGACACATGCAAGAACGAAAAAAGAAAGTGCAAAAGTCATAAGAGATAGGAATTATTCTTAAGGGAACATTGACTTGTTTGTTTTGTTTAGGGTTTAGTCAGGTGATCTTGGTCAAAGAGACTATAGTTGGCTGGCATCAGAGAAATTATAGTCAGAGGGCGACACAGGTCCGACGAACCATAGTCGGCGGGGCAGGAGACAAAGGTTGGAGAGATTGTAATCGACAAACGATGGTGGTTGGAGGGACCATAGTCGATGGTTGACGGTGGTTGGAGGGACCATAGTTGACGAGTGACGATGGTCGGAGGAGGGACCATAGTCGATTGGTGAAGGTGGTTGGAAGGACTATAGTCGACATAGGGGTGTCAATTTTGGTCAACGGGTCGAGTTTGGGTAGAACCCAACTGGACCCGGCTGTAAATGGGTCAACCAAAACCTGACTTGGTTTTACAAATGGGCCAGGTTTTCTTAACCCGAACTCGACCCGTACGGGTTACCGAGTTGGCCCGACTAGACCCGTGACCCATTCTTAAAATGCAAATCCGGAGGTTGTAGTGTTGACACGCACGAAGGCTAAGCTAGCCACAACGACTACGTGTGGTGCTACTCGGGCGAGGTCCGTGAAGGACCAGATGGTTCGGCTTGACCGCAAGTCAGCAGGTGTGAGGGCCAGCAAGGCTAGCATTCCACGAGGAGCCGAGGACCGGCTGCCGCATACGGGGACAGAGACCCTATGTCGCTACGCGAACCAACGAACCATATGGAAAATGGGTCGAAATTTCGGGTTGGTGGGTCAACCCGAACCCGGTCAGTATGGCAAACGGGTTGACCTGAACCTGAGTTTTTTTTTTTTTTTTTTGTTGGGTTTAGGTCGGGTTAGATTTTGACACCCCTAAGTCAACTGGTGACGGTGGTTAGTAGGACAATAGTTGGCATGTGACAAAGGTCAAAGGGATCGTAGTTGATGGTCAACGATGGTCACAGGATCGTATCAGCGAGTGACAGAGGTCGAAGGGACCTTAGTCTGCGAGCAATGGTGGTCGGAGGGACATTAATCAACAGGCAAAAGAGATCGAAAAGGATCTTAGTCATTTGGTGATAGAGTTAGGATGAAGGACCATCAATGGATGCCAGACCAAGGTACGATGGTGATGATTGGGGAGATGTCCAATGGTAGTGGCTCGGCGACGAGGGTTCGTCGGGGGTGGTGTCGGGGTGGAGCTTCGATGTGTTTTAAGCTTCAAAGCTCTCTTAAGTCTCTAGCTCAAGCTCTAAGCCTCGAAAAATCCAAGTCCCCTTTTCATGTGGAAAGTGATAGTCTATTTATGAATTTTTTTTAGAGTGGTGTGTTATGTAAATATAGAAAGGATCAAGGACAAATTCAAAGTGCTCCGTTCGACCACCCATATCAATTCTTTTAATCATAGAGTATTCATACAACATTTAAGTGTCTTAATGATGTTATAATTAAGTGATTTTGGGGTTGTTGGACTTTTCTAGTTGAACTGCTCAATTTGATTATAAACATGTCATATTTAGAGATCATTTTATCATCCAATTCATGCTTTGAAGCTTCCAAATATACTTTGGTCTTTTGATTTGAGCCTATATGGGCTTAGATTTGATTGATTTTAGTTTTTTTTTTTTTTCATCTCTAAGAGATGTTCAATACAATTATAAATTTTATGAAATTGAAGTTAGGATGGTCCATTATTTAATTTCGGAATTTTCTAAATTGAATATGTCTTGAGATTCATGCTCAATCAAAACGATTTTTTGTGATGCACTTTTTTTTTTTTGTCAAGATGCCTCGCAAACTATGTTTTTATTTATTTATATTGCAAAAAATTGACTTTGCATTTGAAAGTGGGTTGCAAAATTGGCTTTGTGGCCGACACATTTTGTAATTTCTCAAAAGTTAGCGACGAATTTATGAATTTATTTATGACAAATGTATGGTTGCAATGATCGAGATGAACTTGTTTGCAATGAATATGCAACAAAGTTTGTCTTAGGTTTCGTTTGGGACAAGTTTATTATTACTTTTTAAAATAGCTTTTTAGCACAACTATTTCTTGAACTGGAAATTTAGGGTACTAGAAAGTTACTTCAAAAATCATTAAAAAAGTTGTCCCATATAAAACTTTGATAAAAAAAAAAATTGATTGACCTACCTCAAAAAATAAGACTTCCTTTGGGATGGTTTCTTACTGCTTCTTAAAGAAATTTTTTAATGTAAAAATTTTAATTTTTATACTAAAAAATTCTTGTAAGAAACAGTAAGAAAGTCATCTCAAACAAAGCTCAAGTTTGATACATTATTATAAAAATAAGCTTATAAAGCATTTCTCCATAGAAGGTGAGATCATAAATCAGGCTTCGTTTGGGACGGCTTTTTTATTGCTTTCTAAAATGGAGTTTTAGTACAAAAATTTTTATATCTTCCATTAAAAACCTACCTTCTCTTCATTGAATATTCAAATATTTCTCATAAAGTAAATTTATTACAAGAAAAGTCTTTCAATTGGTTCAAATAACAAAACCTTTGCAGACATACCCAAAAGAATTTGCATTATTACAACTCCATGGAGCAACCCTCAAAACTAATAGAAAATGATTAAAAAAAAGTAAAAAACCATTCAACTTAATTAATAAAAAATAAGAAGAAGACAAGAATGAAATTACGAGTGAATATTATGAATATCTTTAAAATATATTAATTTGAGGGAGTGTAAAAAATATATGTTATTTTTTCCTATAATAATCACTAAGTTCATCTCCAATCGAAAAACTCATTTTTACTCCAAAATACAGTAATTAATTTCCAATTAGACTCTATTTCTTAAGACAAAGAGAATATTCTATGTATATTTTTTCTCAATCACATTTCTCCCCTCTGCTTTCTCTATTTCTGCCAAAATTATGTTTGTGAATAGTGTGAAGCATATATTAGTGTTGCACTGTTCACAGATGAGAGAAAGCGAGCTTTTTGTCGTTCGATTAGAGAAGTTTTTGGATGTCAAACGAAGGTATGAAGTTCGGTTGAAGATGCCATAGTAGAGCCCACTGCTCTTAAATATTATTAGAAAGTCATGTTTTAAACACGCACAAAATAATAAATTACATTATCATTTTTAATATTATGAATCATATCATTAAATAAAATATATTAATTAAGTGGATGGGTAAACATCACTCATTTTTTCATATTTTGAAATAAGATATTTTATATAAAATTAATTTTTTAAAGAGGAAAATTAATTAGAATATTTAATTTAAAATTTAATTATTATATATTAAAAAATAAATTATTTTTAGATGAATGCAATTAATTATTTATATGTTATTATCATTTCAAAATAAATTTAATAATTTTGAGGTTAATTTTGATCTGAATTTTTAGCTCATTTTTTGAAATAATTTATTTTAAAATAACTATAACATAAATATAATTAATTAATTATGTATTATACTTATTTTAAAATAAAATTTCTCTGTGCACATCGCCCTTTCCCTGTCATTTCAAGAAGCTCCACAGGGTGATATCGCCGGCGATCTCATTCAACTCTTCGGCCTGAAGACATGTAGTGGAGAAACCCGATGGGTTCATCATATGATCTTCCACGAACCACTTGGGCGGCGACAGCTGGAACTCGCCAAAGTCAACACATGAGTCCTCCGCCGAACTCGCGACGACGGAGGAAGAGTTATTGTCGGATAAAGGCGTCGACTTTATAAGCTCAGCAGGGGGCGGAGATGAGGCGGTGTCGGCGGCCGCGGTGGCGGCGATGCGTTGGATGGATTTGGGAGAGAGGAGGGAGGCTGAGGAGCTCTTGAGACAGAGGTGTGCGGCGTCGTAGGCACGGGCCGCTGCTTCGGGCGAGGAGTAGGAGCCGAGCCAAATACGGCTTTTTTGATGGGGGTTTCGTATCTCGGACACCCATGATCCCCATCTCCTCATTCTGACTCCCTTCAAGGGCTTCTTGCTGGCGGTGCCGGCGCCGTCTCCGCCGCCGGAAGTTGAAGGGGATTGGGTTTTCATGGGAGGGGATGATGTTGATGAGAGTGGCAAAGAAGAGGGGTGTAGGGATTATTTATAGAGGGAATATAAAAGGGGTGTGGATGGTTTGTTAAAAGGTTTATTTGGGGAGAACTTAATTAACAAAGATGTTTTAATATATAATTAATGAGGTAATGTATAGTCAATGGAGGATCAATTTTTAAGCTTTATTATGAAATAAAAATTTGGACTTTTTGGAAATTATCTTAAAAGGATTTCATAATATTTAATGTAAAATTCTTTGCCTCTTAAGGCTATGGGAGGAGTTTAAGCAAATTATTCACTAATTTTTTTAAAAATTATGATTAAATTTTCACAAAGTCTATGAAATGAAATGATGTGGCATTTTACAAAAAATATTTCTAAATTTTTTTATTACTTAAAAAATAATGATAGTTATGATGAGTACATAAAATATTTATTTTATTTTAAAAAAATTAATAAAAATGAGAGAAATTCAAGGGCATTAGAAAGTACAAAAGCTAACTATAACATGCTAAAAATATTAACATTAGAAACTAATTTGGGGGTCATTAGCATTAAAAAATTGTAATAATAGCTTTCTTATGCATGGTGTAGGATAGGATTAGTGATATAATTATTGCAAAGAACGTAATTGTCACATAGAAAACTATAAAAAATATTAGAGCTAATATATTTCTCATTCAAGTTTATTTAAGAGATAATTTTGAATTAATGGTGATAATTTTTCTCCTAGGAAGAAAAAAAGCACATTCCATATTTAAAAATGGTTAGTAATTAAATTATTATGAAAGAAATTTTCTAAAATATTTTGAAAGTCTTTCTAAGAAAGACTTTTACCACTCTTATGTGATAGAAAATTTGAGTTAATAGAGTTTATGTCTCAATATTGGACAAAAATTGAGCACACATAAACGATGGCAATGTTAAATCTTGGAAAAATTTTGGAGATAATGGCAGTGATTATTGATGAAGGCCCTCGACAGTGGTAGTGGGTGGTGGTTGTCGATGAGCAAAAACTAGAAGTGGTCGTCGGCGGTGATAGCTTGAAAATAAAAGAGAGTTATCTCAAGTTCTCTCTATCATTCCCCCCTTTAATATGGAGAATACTACTCCATTTATAGGTTTTATAGGATGAGCATTTTGGTAATTTGCACCAAAATTCAAAACACTTAGTCATATGAACTATATTGATTATCTTGATCATGAAACGTTCATACAACATTTAAGTAACTTAATAATGTCAGAATTCGGTGATCTTTGGATTGATGAATTCTTCTCGTTCAAGCCGCTCGATTCAATTATAAGCATGTTTAATTTGAAAATCATTTGGCCTTCCAATTATATATGAAGTTTCTACTCGTTGTACTTCAAGTATTTAATTTAAACTCATTTAGACTCGGAGTTGACCAATTTTACCGTCATTAGGCTCATTTCATTGAGACATTTTGACCTTAAATTTGCTAAAATTAAAGCTTAATTGTTCCTAAATTTAATTCCATAAGTTTCAAATTTAAATATTTCTTTCAGATTCATACGGGTCATATGAATTTTTTGTAAATATATCAATGACTAAAATCTCAAACATGATAACTAATTTTCTCATTTGATATATAAAACTTATAAAAAAAAATGATAACTAATTTTCTTTATAAAAGTGGTTATTGATCGTTATATATTTAGCACATCCACTTCTAAAATTTTAGTATGATAGATAAAATTTCTTAGAATCTAATTAATAACTCATTAATTAATAAAACATGTATTATGTTTTTTATAAAAATAAAGCTATATATACTGATTAAATACATGTTATTATTATTAGAAGAACATTTATAAAAAAAATCCAAAAAGTAAAAATCATTAGACATATTCTTATACCATAATTTGTATAACAAGAACTTGATGTTACCAGCAATACAATCAGAGCCGTAAGTCCATTACCATCTGTTAATCTCAATCCACAAATATTAACCGTTAATTAGGGTTAGGGATTCCCGCAGGAAGCTTCCACGTAAGAGAGAAGGGTCCCATGCAAAGGTACGTAAATTCATGCAGACATGCATGCTTCATCAATCCCTTTCTTTAAGCTGGATCTCTACTGTCCTCCAAAACCTTAAACGCGTCTATATAATTAAGGCTGCGTTTGGGACCCTTTTTCTTAATGCGCCGTAAAGAAGTTTTTTAATACAAAAATTTTGATTTTGTACTAAAAAGTTATTTTTAGAACCAGTAAGAAAACGATCTCAAATTAAACATAAGTACACCCCTTCAATTATTATATGTGAAGCTGGCCTAGACTACTATCAAAATATTGACGTCTGCTTAAGTCACTACAGGAAAATCGATTTTTACCGGCGGGCAAAATCCACTTGTAAAATTTCGTTTCCAGCTAATTTCACGTGAAAGTTTGTCTGGCAGTAAATTGCGCTTCAAAAAGTTTATTCTTGTGGAAAATTTTCACCGGAAATATTTCTGGCATTCTTACGGATGAAAAAATATAAACAAAAATGTCGTCTCCTCGTATGATTATTATATATCAAAATGTTTTTTCGCCCCAGCGGAAATTCTGTCATATACGTTTCATCAGGTTTAATTAAGCTGGCGGATTATCCGTTGGAAATCCCTTTGGTAATCTTCAGCATATTTTTCGCTGGTATTTTACACCAACTTCATATACTTCGGCGATTTAATAGAAGCTTTTTCAGTCGGTAATTTAACGGCAGTTTTTCCATCGAAAATTCTGTCGTTTATTGTCCAGCTTAATTTACGCCGCCTTGAACACATCCTATGCTGGCGGATAAATATCCACAGGAAATTCCGGCATTAAACAATCATTTTCCTTTAGTTAGTCAAATTGTTAGTTAGCTTCATCAAGGTATTATATTATTTTTTTCACTCAATATTCTCAGTAGTTTGATATATCATCAAAATATTGTCTTGATCGGACACTAATCTCGAGGCAAAATCAAGTCGAAAACTTCAAAAATTAAATCCAGGATCACCTAACTCAGATTTCAGTAAACTTACAGTCAAACTGAGCGTCTCGGAAATACGAATCCAACGACACCAAATATAACTCAATCCAAGCCAAATGAGTCCAAATTAAGAACCTGAAGCGTTGTTAGAAGCTTCGTACCATTATTTGAGTTACCAAATGATTTCCAGAAATAACAAGCTTATAGTCGAATCAAGCAGCTCGACAAGACGAATCCAACGAGCTCAAGATTACTGAATTCCTAAATCATTAAGACATCCAAATGTCTGAAGAACGGTCCGTGATCAAGGGATTAAATTTCGGCCGTTCATCCAACCACTCCACATTTACCCCTAATCTCTCACCTATTTACGGGCCATGCCACTCCATAAAATCTATAAATAGACCCCTCATTTCTCTTGAAAGGGGATCCAAGCAAGAAGAGAAGAAGAGAATAGAATGAAGAGAATGAAGAAGCTCATCCTTAACCACCACATGAGGCCCTCGCCTTCTCCGGACCACCACCGGAGGCCCTCGCATTCGCCGAACCACCACCGGAGGCCCTCGCATTCGCCAGATCATCACCACTTCAGGCCTGGAGTTCTGGCAAACCATTACGTGAAGCCCTAAGTTCTGCCGGTACATCACCTGACACCTGGACTTCTGTCGTACAATTATTACTTGTAATCCGTTCGCCCTTGGAGACGAGTCAGCCCATTGTAATCAACTCAAGTTCTAGTGGAATCATTTTCAACTGGGCCAGGCCCCGTGGCTTTTCCCTTTTTTCAGGACTTTCCACGTAAAAATCTTGTATTTTTTGTGTGTGGCCTGGATATCCGTGCAACACTAAAACGTAGTATTCTAACTCTATCGTTGTGTATATCCTAGCCTGCAAGATAGTTGAATGTGATTCACAATAATTTTTAAATTCAACAAATCTTGTTTTAGAAACCGTTATCATGAAAGATAATTTTCACCGTATTTTAGAGAAACATTTTATAACCGACACAGTAATTTTTAATAATTTTATACTTATTAAGATAATTTTATAATATTCAATATTCAAGTTTCAAATTCAAAGATTTCTTAGTTAACCGTCTAAATCTCCCAACTAACCGATGAACTGCATTACCAGCTAGCAGATCAAAAAGAGAACCCAAAGGGCGGCCAGCTGGCTCCAAGCTCTGCGGACTGTAACGCGTCCAGAATTAAGGAGAGGGAGACGCTCTACTGTTATATCACATGCAAAATGTTCTAATGCGACTAAATAAGACAAAGAATGCTGATCTATATCTGCATCAGAATCTTATGGCAAGAATCAATAATTAATGATTTAGTTATAATCTTAATTTTCTAATTAAGATTAATGACAGTGATGGCTAAATTTTTCATATTATAAATATATATATAATTTTATATGAATTTTCCTATTTACGAATTCTTCTGATGTCCTTAAATTCAGGATTATGACCGTCTCTAATAATTATAAAAATAAATAACCAAGAGATAAGAGCTGATCCAAAAAATACACAAAAACTAGTAGTGAATGTACGGCCAATTTTGTCCATTGCCCAATCAGCATATGCAAATGCAATTGCAGAAATATATAAACTTCTAGAGGTTATAGGTAAAACAAGATGTAGAGATCCTTTATATTTCTCAGAATGTTTTTGAGCATCGTAAAATGTTGAATATGAGGATAATGCATGTTTTGACTAACTTGATTTACATAATATGTTATATGGTCTAATTAATGTTAGATATTGTAATGAGCCAACCACATGCATGTAGAATAGGGGTGTCAATTTTTGACACGACACGAAACACGACCCGAATCCGACTCGGAAAAATCCGGGTTCGGGTCAACCCAAACCCGAAACCAGTCGGATTCGGGTTCATGAAATTAACCCGTTTTAAAAATCGGGTCGGGTTCGGGTTGACCCGCCAACCTGAAATTGACCCGAAAGTGACACGAAAACTCATTTTTGACCCAAAAACCCGAGATTGACCCGAGATTGACCTGAAAACCCGAGATTGACCCGAAAATTAGCAATTTTGGGTCAATCCGGGTCATTCGTGTCGGGTCGGGTTGACCCGGACCCGAATCGGGTCGGATTCGGGTTGACCCGAACAGTGCCGGGTCAGTTTCGAGTTCGACCCGAACCCGACCCATTGACCCGAATTGACACCCCTAAATTTTGTAGAACATGGGATTAAAGAATTGCTCATCTTATATAGGTTACCAATTAGTTTTGGAAGTCATTGGACTGAGGAGGGGGTTCACAATCTAACATGCCTGAATAATGTTTGAGTAGAGTAGTGGCATAATTGATTTTATGCAAAAGATAACCGAAACTAATAAATACCACCTATAACCCAAGAAAATTGGAATGCATGTCTAAATTCTTTAAGTAAAAACAGGATTGTAGATTAGTGAGTAAGTCGGTCTAAAAAGCAAAATTATTACCCATAAGAAGTATGCAATCCAAATAAATCAATAGATAAATAAGACTGTTATGATTAGCATAGATGAATAGAGAGGAATCAACATCACTAGCCTTGAAACCCCATTTGATTAAATGCTCAATGAAAGTAGAAAACCAGTGATGAGGGGTTTGCATCAACTCATATATAGCTTTGTTCAGTCTACAGACATGAAGAGGATAATTGGGATCTGAAAATCCTGGTGGTTGAACTATAAAAATGATTTATGTCAAGTTGCCATGTAAATAAGTATTTAAAATATCAAGTTGATTGATTGACCAATGATTAGTGTGAGTTATTAAAATAAAGATTTGAATGGTTTTGATTTTTGCAACTGGATTGAAAGACTCAATGAAATCAAAATCATATTGTTGATTATATCATTTGGCAGCCAAATGAGCTTTATAATGGGCTATTGTGCCATCTTCATGTAATTTGGCTTTGAATAGCCTTTTAGATCCTAGAATATTTTGATATGGTGTTGGTGGAACTAAAGTTAATGTACCTTGAGTTTGAAGAGCCTGGAACTCTTTAAACATGACCTTCCTCTAATTAGCTGATTTCATTGCAGTAGAATAACAAGTTGGATCAATAGGAGATGTTGAATTATGAAGCAGCGTGAATATTTGCTTGGGCTTTTGATGACCAATTTTTGATATGGTTAGCATTAGGTAACTTGAAGAAAGTTGAATTGGAGCTTCTAAAGAAGGCAAAGTAACACATGAAAGCAGAGAAGTTGAGGATGAAGACTAAGTAGAAGAGGAAGAGCAAGGAGGTGATAAGGGTTCTAGTTAGGGGTGTCAATATTTGACACGACACGAAAACCCGACCCTGACCCGACCTGATTTCTAAACGGGTCGGGTTTGGGTTCCAGAAATCAACCCGTTTGAAAAATGGGTCGGTTTCAGGTTGACCCGACGGGTTGCCGGGTCAACCCGCGAACCCGTTTTAACCTAACCCTCACGCGACAGCCCGCGACCCCGCTGCACGCCACGTTGCAGCGACCCCGCCGCATGGCCCACTGCCGCGACCCCACGCAACCCCGCCGGGTGGGAATCGGGGAAGTTTTTGAAGCTGTAAGAGGAAGTAGAGAATGGGGAACAAGTGTAAGGGGTGCAATATAGTATAAATATGGGGAAGGTGGAATTGAAGCATAAGAGGCTGAAGTTTGATATATATGGAAATATGTGTTCATGAAAAAATAACATTGATGGTAATGGTTACCTAACTAGTGGAAGGATTATAACAATAATACCCCTTTGTGGGTTTTGTATACCCAAGGAAAATGGCTTTAAGAGCCATGGGAGAGAGTTTGTGTTTTGACTGAGATGGCAGAAGAGGGTAGCACAAACATCCAAAAACCCTTTAGTGATGATAATTAGGAGCTTTACCATACAGACATTCATAGAGAGAGCTATTTTGTAGAAGTGTGTATGTCATACAATTAAGTAGGTAATTTATTGTTAACACTGCGTAGACCCAAAATTGATAAGGTAGATAAGTATCAAGTATCAAGGTACGTGTAGTTTCAATAAAATGACGAAGCTTGTGTTCATCAATTCCATTCTGTTCAGGTGTATAACGACAAGTTATCTGATGGGTGATGCCATTACTGATACGAAAGTTTTTGAAGGCATTATTAACAAATTCTTTGCCACCATCAATTCTTAATGTTACAATAGAATGAGAGAGTTATTTTTCCACCAGAATTTTAAAGAGTTGAAATTTTAGAAAGGTTTCTGATTTGTTAAGTATATGATACACCTAAGAATAATGAGTAAAGTCATCAACAAAAATCACATAATAACGATAACCATTAAATGAGGTAATATGAGTAGGGTCCCATACATATAAGTGTATTAGTTGTAATGGTTTGAAAGTTTATGAGGTGGAGAGAGGAAAGCTAATTCTATGACACTTAGCTTGAGAACAAGATTGACAAGACATAGAGGTAGAAGCACGTTTAATATAACAATGCTTCATAATAAGAAAATTCAAAACAATAGTATGAGCATGTCCCAGATGCTTGTGCCAAACTACTAATGTGGAAGAAGCAGTGATGAGAGCAATTGGAGAAGGAAGCGAAACTGAAGCTTGCTGAAGTGGATAGAGGCTATTATGGTTGTGACCTTGGAGGAGAATATTGTTGGTCTCCAAATCTTTAATTTAAAAGGCATGAGGATCGGGCCGGAACTTGATACCCATTCACATTTAGTAATTATTTTAACATTTAAATTTATTACAATTAGTAATTATTTTATTTAAAAAAATTAAGAATGAACTTGATACCCATTCACATTTATAATAAGATTAATATAACTTTTTAATAATATACATATAACACTAATCTCAATACAAATCCAATGGTATAAAATCCATCATCCAACAAATTATTTGCAAATAATCATCTCAAATTTGAGGATCAAAAGGAACTCCCGTCGCCGGAATCCACAAATCCCCCTGAATAAAATCAGCAACAGAAAAACCCGCCGCCTCCCCTCTTCCCAACCTCCGCACCCCCTTCCACTGAACTCTCCCCTTCTTCGCCGCCCCCGCCCCTTCGTTCTCAAACTCCCCATAAAAAATCGTCTCCGGCACCTCCTTCCCCGCCCCATCCCACGCCACCCACCCCGCCGGATTAATCACATCCTCCATATAACTCCTCACGAACACCACTCTCGCATACGACCTCCACGGCCTCCCCAAGTAGAAAGAACCCGCAGGAACATCGTCTGAAAACGGCTCTATGACGCATCTGTCGAAGGAGAAGCCGGTCGAAGAGCTTCTATGGTCGCGGGCTTGGGCGGTGATGGTGCCGCCTTTGAGTCCTTTAGGTTGGATAACGCTGTTTTGGAAGAGAGCGGTGGCGTCGCCGAAGATGAAATCGACGGTGCCGCGGATGTCGCATTCGCGGTAGAATTGGCGGGCGGCGCGGGCGTAGAGAGTGTCCTGGTTGCCGTCGATGATGCAGCGGTAGAAGACGGAGTGGTCGGATTCCACGCGGAGGGCGACGGCTTGGCCGTTTGATGGCCCGGCGGTGTTCTGGATTGTCAGGTCGGAGGCGGCGAAGCCGGCCCCTTCGACAGCTGCACGGTGGGTTGAAAAAATAAAGGGGGTTTTACATAAATACCACTTTATTTCATGTTATTTACATATCTAATACCGAAAACATTAATATTACATTACTATCACCCATAAAATAAATTTGGATGCATGAAATAAAATATTAAAATTTATAGGATGGTATGAATATTAAAAATGAAATATATGTGTTATATTTGATATTAAAATTGTATATGAGTGATAGACATATAATATTAATATTTTAGAGTTATATATATAAATAGCATGAAATAAAGTGGTATGTATGTAAATTTTTCTAAAAGGAAATAAGGGGATTTATATATATACCACTTCATATTAAAACTATTTACATATTTTACACATAAATCTTTAATATTTCATGCATATCACTTATAAATAAATTTAATATCAAATATGTTATTTTTATATGTTATTCCTATCATATATACCATCCTATAAACTTTAATATTTTATTCGTTGCATCCATATTTGGAGAAATTATTCCGTGCCGAGTCCGGACAGTAAAGAACCGTTCGTAAGTGGAGTGGTACATAGTGTGTTACACACTGAGTATAATTTTATATACAGTTTGATTTTTTTTGTACACAATATGTACAAACACAATGTACACTCACATCGGACGGTTCTTTGTCATACGCACTCCGCACGGAATAATCTCTCTCATATTTGACTTATGAGTGGTAGACATAAAATATTAAAGTTTTGTATGTTGAATAAGTAATTAATATGATATAAAGTGGTATATATGTAAATTCTCAAAAAAATAATTATAGATATATAATTTTTCAGTTTCATTAATATTTATTTGGTGAATTTAAATTTATTATAATCGCGCTAATATTTTTTTACACAATAAAACTATAATGAAATATATCGGCAACATGTAGCCATCAATTAATTGAATATGTAAACTTTTTTAATAAATTTTATATATTATTCTTTTTTTTCTTAAATTTTTTCTCTCATAGAAAATGAGATTTACATATTTAATCGTGGCTTAAAGCCTTAAAGATAAAATATTTTTATAAAATGTAAATATTTAGCTGATTTATGGCTGCATCCAATTATCGTTATTTTTAATATCACATCACCATCAATTGATTGTTTAGCAAATATAACTAATTTTTGTAATAAGAAAATATCAGATCACCTTTTTTATAATGACAAATTTTAAGCCAACTAAAAAATTTAAATAGACTCAATAAAATAATTATAAATTTCTACGAATGATTAACATAATATACTAAATTAAAAATAATGTATCATTTTAAACATTTTAAAAATTAATTAATTTCATAAAAGCCCAAAACTTTCTTAAAAAAAAGGAGATAATAAAAAAAAAGGAGATTGTCATATTTGAATTAAATTAATTTGAAATCTATAAAAAATAAATTTTCATAATCAAATTATAATAAAGTATGAAACAACCGTTATGATGAGATTTATAAATTTTTGATATGAATTATGTACTGATCTTCATTTTTTGCTTACTAATTGAATGAGGTTTTGCCTGTTCATCACCAAAATAAGAAAAGAATGATAGCTAAGCAAAGGAATTAAGCTGAAGAAATATATAAAGGAGGAGCATTTACCTAGAGTTGCAGAAGTCATGGTAGTCCACCCACCATCCAGGCTCCTGTTCCCAGTAATTATAGTTCTCCGGCTTCCCTGCCCTATAAGAGATATCTTCACCTTCTCCGGCGGCACCACCAGATTCTCCTCATACACTCCACTGCTCACCATAATCCTTATACGATCAGAGCTTCTGCTGGGAGCAAACTCAATCGCTTCTCTTATCGTCGTAAAATTCCCTGAACCATCTGCTGCAACAGTGAGCACAAGATCACTGGAGCTGCTGCAGTTGTGAACCAAAACGAGTAAGATGGATATCAGAAGAAGAAAACAGAGAGTAGCCATTGATGACAGGCCTAGCTAGCTCCTCCTCTGACAATGGAGTCAGCTTATTATTTATCGCCTGTGTTTTTTGTTTTTTGATGTTTTGGCTTTGAAATATTCAATAGAAAATAATTTCTGTATGTATATTGTGTTGACGAGTTCGTCCCGAATGGCTTGAGCGTTATTCCGACGTCACCGTGCTATTGCCGTCTCGCCGGCAGCTCATGCCAACCGTCCTCCTCTCATTTCCGGCTGCTCACACGCAACGCTGTGAGGCTTTGTTTGCTTTGAACTTTGAAGGAGTTGCGAGCTTTACTCACCTTTATAATTTGAATTGCGCTTGTAATTTCTAATATAATATTATTAAGATTTCGTTTATCATGACTTTCTATCTGCTTTTTTTAAATGATTTTTTTAATACAAAATTTCAATAATGAAAATTTTATATTAGAAAATTATTTTAGAAAGCAAAAAATAAGTCGTCCAAAACGAAGCTTACATCTTATTTTAAATTTCTAAAGCAAGTAGTTATTTATAGATTAGGATAAATAATAAATTTAATGATTTTTCCCATTTACTATCTTAATTAATCACTGCCCTCACAAACTTTTTTTTTGGTTGAATTCATCCATTGATATAAATAATACTAATGTTTTAAATATATAATCAAAATCGCTCGTGCTAAGTTCGAGCTGACCCAAGTGGCTAAAAGAAGTTGACCTCACGGACTAATAAAATTGGACTAGATCAATCAATAGCTATATATGGGCTCATCTTATATCTGAAAAGCTCTGTAATTCGCACAAAATTTTTTTTATAGAGACTTAATAATTAGGTCGCACAAATTATAATTAGGTCATATTATGTCGTTTACATATTTACTTTTAATGTAATTCTTTTTATATAATCTTGATTGTACCCATCATAAATAGGAGGTTAGCGTACAAGCTTAACGATACACAATATCTTTATTACTTATCTCTATGTTGAGCAATAAAATCATAGAGCTTCTACTCTACTCTCACTCATTTTCTTATCCACTCTTTGTTTTTTAGAGCCAATTCTACTACAAGAAAAGTTTGGACATCACCCATTGATAAATTTGACTCCAACATTTGTCAACCCAAGTATTTAGCATCATAAAAGAAATGCTTAATTTATTTATTTTATAAGTTAATTTTTTATTATAATTAACTTGTTTTTTACTTAAAGTTTAAAATAATTAAATATAATAAGAAGTGTCATTGGTTGATACCAAGAACGAGTCTTCCCTTTACAAATATATACCTTCTTTGGATCATTATTTTTCTTGATTATATATTGCTTCAACTTGTCATTAGACTTTAATAAAAAAAAATATAGACATTATGATAAATAAAAGGGGATTTACATACTTACAACTTTATTTCATTTTATTTACATATCTAACATCCAAAACGTTAATATTACATGTATATCATTTTAATATCAAATATATCACTCATATCACCCTATAAATTTTAATATTTCATTCCATGCATCCATATTTGTTATATGGGTACTGGGAAGCATGTAATATTAATATTTTGAGTGTTAGATATGTAAATAGCATGAAATAAACTGTTATGTATGCAAATCCTAGCTACAAATGGTTCATAAATAATAATATAGTTCTTAATAAAAAGGGTTGAGTTTGTGATCAATAGGAACTAGGAAATAATGTCTTTGAAGTCATGAATATACATGACAACAAACAAGAAGGGGAATAGCCATACATGGTGGAAGGGATTGAACCTATGTTAATATAGGTGTGTCAAACTCAATGAATACACTAACAAAGGAAAAGAAACAGGGGTTTAAAGATGGAGAGAAAAATCTTCCCCTATTGAGTAATTAAAAATTAATGATCTTCGAGAGAGAATCATACGATAGTGAGAGTCACAAAATATTAGATTATAACATCCCAAAACACAAATGATCGTAAGTCTTTATGCTCTATCATAAGAAACAGTTCACTCCTATATACTAAAAATTTAAAATGTGTAACTTGAATATATCATATATTTTCCCTATTTAACATATAATGATTAATAGGATTTATTTTATTTTGGATAATTAGAGCTTTTGCTTTTATGGGTGCAAGCCGACACGGTGAGTTACATCTTTGACAAAGAACCGAAGAGTGCTCTCGATTAAAGGTGTTTATTTATTTGTCCTTCGGGATTTGGTACATAAAGATCGATTTACTAAACAATGTTCCTTGTTTTAATGAAATGAAGGCTCAAATGGCTACTCATCATCATATATGGAATAGTACAATCAAGCATACAAATATTAACATAGAGAGCTAAGCTAATAGGTAAGTATGCAATGTTAGCTAGAGCCCGCGAGGAAGAGCTAGGGCAAAAGTGTTAGTCAAAGACACCTAATAATTAAGCCAAAATATCTCTTAAGATTAACAATTTTATAAGTTTTGATAAGGGTCACTAAGGGGCTAAGCCTCATATGTTCTAACAAATTTATGAGTTTTTTTTTTTTTTTTTATATCACCCGGGCTCGAATCTCCTCACTCTCACAAATATATATATATATAATGTCGTGGTGCTGCTCCAATCAAACGCCATTTTATGTGCTTATGCGAAGGTAACGATCCTTCTCCCTTTCGAGCGTTTTCCGTTTTAGGTGAACAGTGCGATGTCAATATTGGCGTTGCACTGTTCACCCACAAGTAAATGACGGAAAATTTGGCGTTCCGCTGGAGCGACCGAACGACGCCATATGCTCGTTTGGTGTTCGGTTGGAGATGCTCTAACTTCTAACTCTTTGTACCATTTTATTAAGATAACTATCTGACCCTGGAGCGTCTATGTGGTGCTCTTTAGTTCTGATTGTTATGCATCCAACTTTTTAAGTAAAAGAAGTTAAATCTTTAAACATCGAGCTGCATTTTGGTGTAATGGTTAAAATTTCATTAAGAAACTCCGTAGTTAAGCGTGCTCATCCAAGAGAAATCCTGATATGGGTGTCCCCTTAGGAAGTTACACCAATAAGACAAAACCGTGAAGCCCTTAGACCAAAGCGGACAATATCTCGAGAGTTAAGAATTTGGACTATTACAATTAATAGCAAAGCAATATACCAACCGGAAGATGAGAATTAAGTATCATACAAGACAAAGTGCTATGCAATGTGAGACATCTCTTGAATCCTATATGAGATAAAGTGATACATGGTGGAAGTCATCACTTGAACTTATAAGTGCCACCTCTAAAAACATATATGCATGGTGAATGATTTTGGGAAAAAGATGCTGACGAGGACGTCAGTTACTTAAGTGAGTGAGATTGTGAAACCCCTTAAATAAAAGGAAGCTAAACTCTTAAACATTAAGATGCATTTCGGTATAATTGTTGAAATTTTATTAAGAAACTCCATAGTTAAACATGCTCATCATAAAAAAATTCTAGGATGGGTTACCTCCTGAAAAATTACACAAACATGACAAAACTATGAGACCCTTAGGCCAAAGAGAACAATATCTTGATAATTAAAAGTTTGGGCTGCTACAGGTGGCCTGGGACATGGGTCATATCCGGGTTAATTTTGGTTACCAAGTTGACTCGGATACGACCCAATTTTTAAAATTGGTCGAAAATCCAAATGCAAACCATATTTTTTAGGTCATATTCGTGTCGAGTTATCAGATCGTGTCATTGTTTGAACCCTTTAGGGGCTACTCTGACTCATAGGATAATATAAAGTGCCCGAAGACTCGCCCAACTAAACATGACTATGATCAAAGAACATCAATAACCTTATGTCTTTCCTATGATGATTGCAGCCAAGAAACGCCCATAGATGAAAAATCCCATCCACAAATGGAATTTTCTAAGGTGAGAGTGTATTTGGCTAACGCAGAGATAGGTTCTACGAACTTTTATTTGGTTCGGTCGACCGAATGAGAGAAACATTCGGTCGCAGGAAAAAAAGCCGCGGTACCGAGGTGTACAGAGTACCGAATACGAGTTTTTCGGTACACCTCGGTACCGTGGTTTTTTGTCTGCGACCGAATGTTTCTCTGCATTCGGCCGGAGGACGTAATAATTGTTCTCTTAAGAGAGGTGGAGTGTTTGGGCGGGCGTGGAAGCTGTGGAGAAAGCGCTGCTGGGCGTGAGTCTGCAGTTGCGTCCCGGCCCAGGAGGAACAAGTTGTTCGCGTGTTTCACAAGCTAAAAATACCAAAGTGTTCAAAGCCGTAAAACAAGGCTGCATCAAATAAATGGGAAGTAAAATTTGAAAGACCTTTTAATAAGATTTTTTTTTAAAGGAAAAAGTTTTAATAAGAAAGATGATTAAGTAATAAGTTTATTATTTAATATGTCATAAAAAAGTTACAAAATTAAGTTCAGGATCATATGAACTCCGATTTCAAAAAACTAATAGTTGAACTGACCACCTCGATGGGATGACCAATGTTCGGCCCTCCAACTACCATCTCATGAATATAGTCCCTTGAACTCTATTGCCCAACTATGATACTCGCTAGGGGTGTCAATATTTGATACGACCCGAAAATCCGACTCGAACCTGACCCAAAAATTTCGAGTTAGGGTCAACCCGAACCCGAAACGGGTCGGGTTTGGGTTAACCATTTCAACCCGTTTCAAAAATTGGGTCAGGTTTGGGTTAACCCTTTGACTAGAAATTGACCCGATTTTAACCCGACAACCCAAGATTGACCCATTTTTGACCCGAAAAAGAGATGGACACATTTTTTACCCGAAAACTAGCCTTTTTTTTGGAAACGGGTCATTCGGGTCGTGTCGGGATAACCCGGACCCAAAACGGGACGGGTTAGAGTCAGGAAAACTGACCCATTTTCAAAAACGGATTGAATTCGAGTTGACCCGAATAGTGCAGGGTCAAACCCGACCCGTGACCCGAAATTGACACCCCTAAATACTCCCACTCCCGTCACTTGACTATTATCCATTAACCTCTATCACTAGACTATAGTCCTTCAAATTTACAATTATTGAAAATCAAAATGAGATTAAATTACTTACAAACTTTTACTAACTAAAACATGGGCGAAAATGACCAAAACTCACTCTCTCTCTCTCTCTTCCCATTTCCTCTTCATCTCTCTTTCCTTCTCTTCTTCCACACCAAGCCACATTGGAATGAGTGGAGGCTTTTAGTGCTTAGGATTTGATTTATATAAATATTATTATTATTAATGACCTAACCGCAACTCTCCGACCCAATGCCGCAACAAAGATGCTGAATTTAAACTTACTATAAAACAAATACTTCAATGTCGCACGACAATTTCTGGCTCCACTGTGATCTATTTCTATGTTAGAGAGCTTCAGTTCAAATAAAACTTCAAATTTTCATTTTAAAATATTTGTTCATATTTTGAATTGTTACATAAGATCATTTAATCAACGTCACCCGACTACAATCCTTCAATCAATAGTCCTCCAAGTACCATCGCTAGAAGTGGATTCATCTTCAAAGTCTCAGAAGCACCTCAACAAGATGAAAACGAACCTCAGCTCTTCAATATCAAATCAAATATCATGAATGGAGGTTGCAGGAGGGACTGATGAAGTTTCTGCTTATTTTTTTACTGGAGGAAACATTGGCAAAGAAATTGAAATAATTTGCAGACAGATCATTTGGTGAGCTATCTTATAACAATCTATATATAATTATCTGCAAAAGAGGTCTATGTTTCACACACAAACCCAGTCATCTCATTCAAAGGAATAACAGAGACTTTCAGGTTCATTTGATTTGTGCCTACTGAAAGTTCCAAATCCTGCGCATAATATATTCATATTGAGACTAATAAGATTAAAGAATGATAAAGAGCATGCACAAAAATTTTGGTTACAAGAATCTTTCTTTCTCACTAGTCAGATTGCCAAACGGTCAAAATTATCTAGCACTTTTAAGGCTTTGTTTGGGACAGCATTAGACCAATATTGTTTTCATACTTTTAAGAGATTTTTGTACTAAAACGTAACTTTATAAAGCAATACGAAAACCGTCCCAAACAAAGCCTAAATTCAAGCTCTTATATGCTTCAATAATATATCCATCTTATTAGAGCTCTCAATAATAGTCAGCAACAGAAAAAGGGGAAACTATTAGTAATTGCCTAATTGGATTTCCATTGGTTCAGCACAAGAAACTTATTTTTCTTTTGCTAGTTGTTTGAGGATTTGCAAATCATGGTACAGAAGTCAATGCAAATCAATAGCAAGTAAAGAAGGATCAGCCATCCCACAAACTACAATCATGCATGATCTTGAGGGAATAAAAAAGGACTGTCCATGGCGCTTAGAAATCAGTATTGGCATAAAAAATCACTGTAAATGAAATAAGCATCTCTCAGATGAAGAAATAACCATGGAGAATCATAACACATACATTGCTTGAAAATTTGCAATCAAGATAATAAAAAACTCACACCTTTGCTGATTCATTAGCTAACCCTAATATCAAACCCAACATCTCATTATTTTGATATCATGCTTGAGAGAAACCATTAATGATTCCTCTTTAGGTACTTCAATTACAGATGTGACAGTCCTAATAGAACCATTCATAATATACCTCAACGTCTAAAGATCTAAAAAAATCTCAAAATTATTTAGGATGCATTATAGCAAATATTCAATTAGTAGAATATTTATTGTCCTTTTATTGCACTTTTACAAATGCTCAGCAAAAGGGCAGGAAAAGTACAATTATGAATGCATATTTATTACTCTTTTGCTGAGTATTTGCAAAAGCGCAACAAAAAGGAAACTAAATGACAGTCAATTCGGATGATTCTCGCCATCCGGTCTCCTTACAGAATAATTTATTAGAGTAGAGTTTCTAACGCAAGCTAAGATGAGATGCAAGAAAAGAAAACAATAAAAATCACAATCGGCAAGTTAACTCATAATTTTAACAAAAACTTGTCTTAATATAAGAGATGCAAAGATGCATTGTTTATTCAAGAAGATTATTTAATAATCACCCAAAATCTAAACTTCATAAGAAAATTGTGTGACAAACATAAAATCAACAACGAACAAAGTTTAGGAACATATCTCATTTGCCATGAGTTGGTGAATGCTTGATCTTCTTGATGCCTTGATCCAGGCACCGCCAAGAAATTGTCGGTATTTCACTAGAGATATGTATCATTTAGCTAGTGATTAGAGATCCTTACCATCACCAATGCGTTGTTGTTGGGTTCGTAAGAATGAACTCCTTAAGTTGACTAGTGCAAACGAGCTCATTGACCAGGTTTCGAAGGTGTTTGTATCCTCTATTTGATCGGTCTAATGGAGAGTTCTAACACTCCTAGGGTGTTCTTGGTGTGTGGGGCCTCATTTGACAAGGAATTGTTATAATCTTTAGCATTGATGTCCTTGTTGGCGAGTTCAAACAACTTGACCAACAACTGGAGTTGCTTCATCCCAAAGGCATGTATAAAAGGTTCAACCCTAAGACATTGGTAAGTGTGGCTGTGCCATAGCCTATTCGAGCCTCTCACTTCAGAAGTGGAGAGATTCCATCATTCTCATTTCTCGTCACAATTTTTGGAGGCCCTGTGAATTCTTTGAAGGCTTATGAGCATTTGTGAATTATGTGATAAAAGATTTCGCAAAGTCGGTGTACAACCTTCATTGAAAAGCTGGAGATATGATAGCCATCAAAGTGATTCATCTTTAAAGAAGAATGGATCAATACACAACACTTCATGGTGTCAGTAACAACAAATAGGGATATTGTTGACTTGAAAGAGGTGATGTGATCGATTAGATCTAGCTTAAGGAATAGTGATTTTGATCCCCAACAAGATCCTAGATTTCGTCATCTACATGCTCGCTACCATTGAAAGAATGTTGAATACTAAGTTATCGGATGGAGCTTGAATACGCCTTAGCATGCGTATTCTGAATCTTGGTGGCCACATATCTTTGGTTTTTTCCAAAGAGATGGCATTTGTATGTTGGGTAATACACCCATTTCTCTTATAATGAGTCATGCTGGTATTGCTGTGTGATAGGAAATACTTGAATATTTCAAGAAGAATAGGGAAAAATAGTAAGAAAAACACACAAAAATCTGATGGAAAAATCTCCAAATTAAAATTAGATTGCAAAAGAGAGAACTAACAGAAACAACAAAGCAAAGATACAATTGATCCTCAATTTGAGAGGAGGATCGTCTCTCCCAATCTGTAGATGAATCTAGAGCCAAAGACACCAAGAAGAACCCTCACAAGAACACAATAATCAAAACATAACCCTAACCCTAATTCCCTCATCCTACTTAAAACATACAATTAATTAATCAAGCCAAAAGACTAAGGAGCTCTTGCCGCCCCCCTTCTATCCCTCCAAAGAGTTTGAATTTGAAGTATTGGAGGACCCCACTCTTCTCCATCTTTCTTTGCCATCGCCCCTCCTAGAGTAAAAATGAACTGGTCCCTAAGGTACCGGTCTAACAATACCATTATCCCAAAGAATCACCTTGTCCTCAAGGTGAAAACAAGAAAACTGATGTTTCACCCTCTCGTATGGCTCCCATGTGGCATCGTAGTTCGGGAGATTCTTCTACTCCTTAGTTCCATCTCCTCTCTGGCGAACCCCCATCAACTCCAAAGGTTTCAAATCACCTCTAAATCTTCAGTGAGTATCACCGATAACTTCGAACTGGTTGCATAATCTCCAATGACCCTTCTCAACTGGGATACACAGAAAACAGGATGTATAGTAGTCGTTGGTGGTAGTTTCAGCCGGTATGCCACCGCCCCAATCCTCTCCAATATCTCATATGGCCCAAAGTATCTAGGGGCAAGCTTCTCATTCCTCTTGTTGGCGAATGTCTTTTATCTATATGGTCGGAGCTTTAAGAACAACTTCTCCCCTAACCTCAAATTGGATATCCTTCCTATGCTCATCTGTCTGTTTCTTCATAATCTGTTAAACTCTCAATAGATACCTGATGAGGACATCAAGACATGAAAAAATCTACTAGAGGCATGGTCGTCGATCAACAACCACGATTATATCATGCTACTTATGATTTTCATATTTATGATTGATGTATTATTATTTTTTTATTTATGAAGTTTATTATAGTTTTTCTTTTTTTGCCCTTAAGGGCTTAAGTATGTGTAAGCCCTAGGGGCATTGTAGTACTTTTTATTTTCTCATTGTATGGGCTATTTAAAGCCCCCCTCTTCTTCTTTGAGAATTAATGAATGAAATCTAAGAAAATTCCTGCACATGTGTTCTTTGGAGAGTTGTGAGAGTTCTATGAGAGAGCTTTTGGAGAAATCCCTAGGGAGGGAAATCAGATCACCCACCAAACTTGAAGACGGCCGGTTCATGGTTCTTCTTCCTTTTCCTTTCCCGTCCTCCTTCCACATTAAGCCACCAACATGACCATCCAATCCCAACATCCTAGCCGCCGGATTCCCTAACCACAATCCACCTTGTCGCCGGCCAACTCCCACCACCAAATTATTCAACCCATAAACCCTAACCAAACCCTATTCCAAATCGCCAGCCACCACTTTGCTTGCCCCTCCCTCATCAATTGCCATTACAACTTTCCTAAATTAGCTCTACATATTTTAGGTAACTCAAATAATTACAAAATTTGAAATTATTACCTAAAATATAAATCCTATTTTAGAAAAGTTTTCAAATCCCTTCCTATTTGAATTTTAAATTAAATTGGGATGAGATATTTCTTCCCAAATTTAATTCCTTAAATCAAGAAGGCGTTAAAAGCTTCCATAAACTCTCCCTTGGCCCCCCATGCCGCCGACTCCTTTCCCATCTACCTTCCTTTTCTCTCCCAAGACTCCTTTAAGGAAATAATTGGAAGCTTACCTAATTTAGATCCTCTTAAATTTGGAAAATTTTCAAACTCCAAATTCAAATTTCTTTGAATTTGAATCCTTTCATAAATTAAGAAGGATTCAATTTGGAAACTTTCCTATTATCCAAAATCTAAATTTAATTAGAGGTTTCCCTTTAAATCTCTTTCCAAATTTAATCACCTATGATTGAAAAGAATTCAAATCCCAATTAATTTTCTCATGCATGGCCGGCCTTTCCCCTTTTCCTCCCCTTTCCCATTAAAACCCTTCCCTAATTTGAATCCAATCAAGCTCCAATCATCTAGCCGCCCCCCTACCTCTATCCTATTCCATTAATTTCCCTAAAATTAATTCCCCAATCAATCACGTAACTCTCCTCAGCCCTAGCTGTCTTCCCCAAGCCTTCCACCTCTTGGCTTTCATCATCTACTGGATTTGTGTGATGTCCAGATTTCTGGGCACAATCTGCACATTGCCTAGGAAATTCCAGATTTTCGTCTTGCTGTCCATACCGTTACCAACTGATGTCCTGCACCCTGGGAGGTCTGAAACTGCTGTTCAAACGCCTCCAACAGCCTAATAACAGCTGCCCAAGGTTTATACAAGTGTTGGAGATTGCTGTCCAGAATTTCTCAAGTGTCAAAGTTGCTGTCCAGCATTCGTAACCATCTGGTTTTAAAATAAGATTGTTGTCCAAAGACATCAAGAAGAATCAAAGGTTGTTGTCTACTTCCTCTCAAGCACATAAACACCACACCGGAGCCTTGTTTATCATGTTTATTTGAGTGAACTTTCCTCCTACTCTTTTATCATTTAGTCACTCTCAATTGAAGTTATTAATTGACTCATGAAAAGTTGTGTTGATTCTTCCCGCAAAAGTCTAGTAATTATTAGGAGTTGTGTGAGAGATCTTGCATAGCACTACTCTTATTGTTAGATTAGAGATTTCTTGTTGAAGCCCATTTCGTTTGTAATGTCAAGAGTAATTGATTGTTATGTGGTTTTTATTTTTTGCAAGTGACTTGGCCTAAGCTTTTGTTATCGCTCTTGTGTTTTATTTCATTATCTAAATCAACATCAAGCATTAGTTAACTTGCTCTTAATCATCAAGCGTGCAAAATCCTTATTTAAATCAAATTTTCATATGTGTCCTACATCATCTAGTATCAGAGCATGGCTAGCATGCGTTACATGTGCTAGAAGTCATCCTAGGAGCATTCGTAACCCTTTTTATGTTTTGTTGCATGCATATCATCTTTTAAACTAGTTTAACTTACTGTTATGTTTGCTGTCTAAATCATTCATGCACACATCTATTGAATGTTAGGCTAGTTTCTTAGTATCTATGTGTTGTCCCTTGCACATAATCTTCATTAGGTTACACTTAGCGCTTCCCATGGACCCGATAAAACTTCAAAAGAAGTTAGATGACCTAATTAACCTAGTGGGCTCTATAACTAAAACCATGAAAGAGAAACATGTTGACTCTCCCCACTCTAGGTATGTGCCCCATTCGTTCAATCATGTTAGTCAGAAGATTACTCACTCAGCTTATCATCCTAGTCCTAAGCCGAAGCCGCAACAACCTCACTTAGAGTCACATAACCGTCTACCAACCTTTGATGGTTCTTCGGATCCTTACTACTTTAAGAAATGGGTTAGACAGTTAGAATACTATTTTGAAACACATGATATTCCTGAGTCCCACTGGGTGAGTATTGCTAAGGCTCGCCTAAACGGTCATGCTTCTCAATTTTAGATGAGGGTAGAAGATCATAGAGAGTCTGGTGGTGAATACCCTACTTCTAATTGGAAAAACATGAGACAAGAACTTGAATTAAAATATCTCCCTCTCCCACCTCCAACTCCCCTTACCCCAACACCCAGTAATCTTCATCTAGAACACTATCATGCCTTTTTTGTTGGGACAAACCGTGGACATTACTGTGGTCAAGATCACATATTCCTTAATAGCATCAGGGTTGCTGCCCCACCCTACAGGTCTTCACCTAGCCTTGATGGCCAACCATCTATTGGGTCTTCTGTTGGATCGGTCCCATATAATTCCCACTTGGGCCGACTCCTAGCCATCTCAGTCCCCCTTGTTTGAGCACATATCCTCTCAGCGTGGTGGAACCCAATTTACCTCACCTCGTGAGTGACTTGCCACCTTTCAATTTAATGTGAATTCTGAGGCTACCCGACCTTTGGCCTCTCCAGTCTTTGACCCTGCCAGTGTAATTTCAACCAAAAAATGCATTATAAAGAAAAAGTCCCTTGAACCTGAAACGAAGTGCATCCATTTCGTGGATACTAATGATATCATTGATGACGAGAACTTCTTTGAGGATGAAACTGAAATGATTGAATTAGACTCCCTGCATAAATTAAACCATGATGTAGGAAATTTAGAACCTTTGAATGTTGATACCTTAGCCCATCCTGATCCTAATCTCATCAAGGATATCCCGTGGGATAAGATCTGCCTGGATGATATTAATTTGATCACAAAAGAAACTAATCTGACCTTGAGCATATTGAAATTGAATTTGGAAGATAGTAAACTGAATCTGAATTATTCTGAGCCTAAGTTGGAAAATGAGCATCCTCTTGTTTTATTGGAGTTTATTTTAGGAGTTGCTCCTTTAGATTTACATTTGAAAGAGTGTATCTATCTTGATTGGACTTATCTCACCATTCCTTGTACCGACTTTAATGTTAGAGAGAGTATTAACCCTTACTTTAATGTCACCTCTCTATCTATTGTGCCCACTTCTGTTCTGGACACTCTATCCTATCTTTTGAGTCTCATACCTACTGGTGACTTCTTGGGCTATCCCATTATGGTTGTGAGTCAGGAACCATCGTCTGATCATGTTCATGATTCCTCCGTTATGTCCTCCATATTCTTGTTATTTCTTGTTAAGGACTATCTCTTTCTTAGTTGGATAATTTTACTAGATTACCCTGCTGCCCCTAGGAGACTATTCATGACCCTAGCTGAAACTCCCTATGAGAATACCCTTTTTGCTAAGGATGTCTTCATTGATTCTCCTACACTCGTTCCCTTAAACATGAAAATCTTATGTCCTCTCATTTTGTGACTGATCAATCTTTATCCATATCTATGTGTGTTTGTGAGTCAGTATATGTGTGTGTCTGTTTTCGTCCAAAATTTTCCTCCGTTTAAAACTTTGTGTAAGTCCACAATCCATGTCAATCATCATGCACACCGAGTCTCTTGCATTCTCATTTGCATTGCATCTGCATGACTTACATAAGGAAATTGCAAGCAAAATGGTGCAGAGCAACATTAATTATAAGCTTATTATTGATTTTAAACAAAGATTTAAAACCTTAGAGGTTGGAGACTCAGTGATGGTGTGGATTCGTCCGGAATGATTCCCACAAGGAACAGTTAAGAAGTTACATGCCAAAAGTGTGGGGCCATTCAAAATAATCATGAGAATCAACGACAATGCTTACGGGGTGGATCTGCCTACAGAATTCGACATTAATCCCTCCTTTAACATAGAAGATCTTGTTGCTTATGAGGATCTGGAGTGTAACCCGCCAAATCCACTTCAATTTGAGCCTTATGTGACCGTACCTTGTGAGAACTCAAGCTTACCTCAATTCCTAAATGTTTCTAAAATACCTATAGCAGAGAAGATTGACATGATTTTAAGTGATGATATTATTTCTGCAAAAGAGAATGGTCAATGAAGGTATTTGATTAGGTGGAGAGAAAAGCCCGAGTCGTAGGACACCTTGTTAGAGTGCAAGGAGCCTCAACACATCGACCCAGATGCACTAGACTTCTACGAGAGCACCCGGGATGCGTACTCGACGGAGTCGAGCTCTTTTCCACCCCGGGAGAATAATGAGGACATCAAGACATGGAAAAATATACTAGAGGCATGGTCGTCAATCAACGGCCACGATTACATCACGCTACTTATGATTTTCATATTTATGATTGATGTATTATTTTTTTTTATTTTATAAAGTTTATTATGTTTTTTTCTTTTTTGCCCTTAAGGGCTTAAGTATGTGTAAGTCCTAGGGGGCATTGTAATACTTTTTATTTTCTCATTGTATGGGTTATTTAAAGCCCCCCTCTTCTTCTTTGAGAATTAATGAATGAAATATAAAAAAATTCGTGCACATGTGTTCTTTGAAAAGTTGTGAGAGTTCTAGGAGAGAGCTTTAGAGAAATCCCTAGGGAGAGAAATCGAATCACCCACCAACCTTGGAGACGGTCGGGTTCGTGGTTCTTCTTCCTTTACCTTTCTTTCGTTCCTTTTCCTTTCCCTGCCTCCGTCCCCATTAAGCCACCAACATCCCCATCCAATCCCCAACCTCCTAGCCACCGGATTCCCTAACCACAATCCACCTTGTCGCCGACCAACTCCCACCACCAAACCATTCAACCCACAAACCCTAACCAAATCCTATTCCAAACCACCGACCACCACTTTGCTTGCCCCTCCCTCATCAATTGCCATTACAACTTTCCTAAATTAGCTCTACATATTTTAGGTAACTCAAATAATTACAAAATTTGAAATTATTACCTAAAATATAAATCCTATTTTAGGAAAGTTTCAAAATCCATTCCTATTTGAATTTTAAATTAAATTGGGATGACATATTTCTTCCCAAATTTAATTCCTTAAATCAAGAAGGTATTAAATGCTTCCATAAACTCTCCCTTGGCCCCCCATGTCGTCGGCCCCTTTCCCATCTACCTTCCTTTTCTCTCCCAAGACTCCTCTAAGGAAAGAATTGGAAGCTTGCCTAATTTAGATCCTCTTAAATTTGGAGAGTTTTCATACTCCAAATTCAAATTTATTTTAATTTGAATCCTTTCCTAAATTAAGAAGCATTCAATTTGGAAACTTTCATATTATCCCAAATCTGAATTTAATAAGAGGTTTCCCTTTAAATCTCTTTCCAAATTTAATCACCAATGATTGGAAAGAATTCAAATCCCAATTAATTTTCTCATGCATGGCCAGCCTTCCCCTTTTCCTCTCCTTTCCCATTAAAACCCTTCCCTAATTTGAATCCAATCAAGCTCCAATCATCTAGCCGCACCCCTACCTCTCTCCTATCCCATTAATTTCCCTAAAATTAATTCCCCAATCAATCCTGTAACTCTCCTCAGCCCTAGCTGTCTTCCCCAAGCCTTCCACCTCTTGGTTTTCTTCCTCTACTGGATTTATGTGTGCTGTCCAGATTTCTGGGCACAATCTGCACATTGACTAGGAAATTCCAGATTTTCGTCTTGCTGTCCTGCCGTTACCAACTGCTGTCCTGCACCCTGGGAGGTCTGAAATTGCTGTTCAAACGCCTCCAACAGCCTAATAACAGCTGCCCAAGGTTTATACAAGTGTTGGAGATTGTTGTCCAGAATTTCCCAAGTGTCAAAGTTGTTGTCCAGCATTCCTAACCATCTGTTATTGCTGTTCCGCTGGTTTTAAAATCAGATTGCTGTCCAAAGACATCGAGAAGAATCAAAGGTTGTCGTCTACTTCCTCTCAAACATATAAACACCACACCAAAGCCTTGTTTATTGTGTTTATTTGGGTGAACTTTCCTCCTACTCTTTTATCTTTTAGTCACTCTCAATTGTAGTTATTAATTGACTCATGAAAAGTTGTGTTGATTCTTCCCGCTAAAGCCTAGTATTTATTAGTTGTGTGAGAGATCTTGCATAGCACTACTCTTATTGTTAAATTAGGGATTTTTTGTTGAAACCCATTTCGTTTGTAATGTCAAGAGTAATTGATTGTTATGTGGTTTTTACTTTTGGCAAGTGACTTGGCCTAAACTTTTGTTATCGCTTTTTTGTTTTATTTCATTGTCTAAATCAACATCAAGCTTTAGTTAACTTGTTCTTAATCATCAAGCGTGCAAAATCCTTATCTAAATCATATTTTCATATGTGTGCTGCATCAATACCTCTTCAACTCATCCAGCACCCTATCCCTCTCCTCCAAGTACTCCACTGATTAATTGGAGAGATGCTATGCCCAAAGTGCACCAAGTCAGGTTGATCCCTAACGTAAAACACCTTGAAAGGCGTCATCTGAGAAGCATAATGATAAGAGGTATTGTACCAATACTCAACCCATGCTAACCACCTGGCCCATAACTTGGGTGTCTCTGATACAAAGCATCTGAGGTAAGTCTCCAAGCTCTAGTTGACCACTTCTGTTTAGCTATCTATCTGTGGGTAGTAGGCAGTGCTCCTCTTCAATATTGTCCCGTGTAATCTGAATCCCTCTAGAAATGGCTGAGAAACATCTTATCCCTGTCGGGCACTATAGCCTCTGGTACTCCATGCAGTCTGACCACCTCTCTGATAAAAGTTGAGGCCACTATCACTGCGGTGTATGGGTGTCGTAAGAAAATGAAGTGAGCATACTTACTCAATCAATCAACTACCACTAGGATCACTGTAAATCATTCTAATTGGGGAAGCCAGTCAATGAAATCCATACATATCTCCTCACATACCCTCCCTGGTAAAGATAACAGCTGTAGTAATCCATCTGAAGACATGGTCATGCACTTGTTCCTCTGACATGTCTCACAACTGACTGTCATCTCCTCCACATCATTATGCAACCCTTCCAATGCACTCTAATACTAGCCTCATGCATGTCTTTTGTACCCCTAAGTGACTCCCATGAAACTCCTGGAGCAAGTGTGAAATGTGGTCAGATGTTCTAGGCATCACAGACCTTCCCTGATATAATAGTCTCCCCCTCCAATGAATACCCCGGGTGGCTACTCCTTTCCTTTTGTAAATTAGCTATGATTTTTCCCCAACTCCTCATCTCTGGCACTTTCCTCCTTGATGGTCTCTCAATCTAACATCAATGGGATCGCTACTGCTGTCACCTGCAACTCTCCCATACATCTGGACAAGGCATCTGTCGCCTTGTTCTACACTCCTGATGTGTATTGGATTTCAAAATCATATCCCAGCAATTTGGACAGCCACCTATGATGCTCCTCTATCACCATTTATTATTCCTTCAAGTACTTCAGGCTTCGCTGGTTTGTTCTGACAATGAAATGACTACCTAATAGGTAGGGCCACCACTCCTGGATGGCTAATATGATAGTCATCAGCTCACGCTCATAAACTGATTTCAATCGGGATCTAGCTATCAACACTTGGCTGAAGTAGGCAATGTGTCGATGATCCTACATGAGCACTGCCCACAATCCATACCTTGAAGCATCTGTCAGAAAAGTTTGACAGAGCTAAGACTGGTATAGTGGTCATAGCTTTCTTCAAACTCTCAAAACTTGTTGTAGATGCCTCCCCCATAGGAACTCATCCTTCTTTAACTACTCTGTTAGTGGTCAAGCGATAGTGCTATACCCATTTACGAACCTCCTGTAGTGTCCTGTCAATCCTAAGAATCCCCTCAGCTCCTTCAAATTCTTAAGTAATGGTCATCTCAACATAGCCTCAATTTTTTATTGATCAGTTGCCACCCCCTCTTTGGATATAATATGGCCCAAACACTCCATACTGGTCTGGGCAAAACAACACTTCTTTAGGTTGGCGCTCAGCTGATGTTCCTGCAGCACCCCTAACACCCCCTCAAGTGCTCCTAATGTTCCTCCTCTATCCTGCTATAAACTAGGATGTTATCAAAGAACACCAAAACAAATCGCCTGAGATAGGGCCTAAAAACCTTGTTCATGAGTGACTAAAATGTGGCCGGAGGCCAATAGGCATCACCAGGGACTCACAATGCCTCTCTTGAGTCCTGAAAGCAATTTTTGGCACATCTTCCTTCTTCATTACGATCTAATGATATCCTGATTTCAGATCTATCTTGGTGAACATTACTGTTCCATTGAGTTCATCAAATAGTTCAACAATCACTAGAATAGGAAACTTGTGTAGTACAATTTCCTTGTTGATCGCCCTATAGTCCGCAAAAAACCTACAACTGCCATCTTTTTTCTTCACCATTAACACTGGACTAGAAAAAGGATTGATATTGGGTCTGATAATTCCTGCCTCCAGCATCTCTCTAATCAACTTCTCAATTTCATCCTTATGAAATTGATGATATTTGTAAGACCTAACGTTGATGGGTGACACACCTACCCTCAAGATAATAGCATGCTCTTGCTCCCGAGGTGGAGGAAATCCCTGAAGCGGCTGAAACACCATATGAAATTGATGGATCAATGGCTATATGGAGAGGGGTATGTCCCCTACATCCTCCAATTTAACATTCTCCAATATGTGCAGCTCCACCAAATAGCCTTCCCCCACCTCTTGGATATTCCTCACCATGGTTTTGAGTAAACCATCCATAACCAGCACAAAAAGATATGGGCTTACAGCTGATCCTTGATGTTATCCAACTGAAATAGGAATATACTTGGTCAAATCACCTTGTGTTTGAAAAAGTCCAAAAAAAAAATAAAAATATAATAAAAATAAAAATCAATCATTGCTTGAAAATTTGCAATCAAGAAATTTACTCGTGCAAACTAGTCTATTAATCTAAGTTAATTGGTGACTTGGTGGGATTACAAAAAAATTCTTAATCAAGAGTTTAAGTTTTTAGTTATCATTACTTCATAGCATTGCAAAGAAAATTAATAATCTCATTGGACAACCTATTTTTTTTAACCTTCAACCTAAGCTCATCCTTTGCAATCTCCATAAATTGTTCATCAAGATACTTAGCTTGAACTGAATCCACCTTCTGCAGAGCAAGCTGCAAAACATTCAAGTCAAGGTTTTTTGCTATCCAGAAATCTTCCAATGCATGCTTTAAATTCTTATAAGGAGAATCAGCTTCATCTTGGTCCGGCAAATTGACATTACCATTTTCAAGTGGCTCATCTTCCTCATCAATGCCCAGCTCCATGCTCTCCTCTGTTTCCCGTTGAGCATCATCATCGTCCTCATTCTCACTTTCCTCAGCACCCTTACTTTTATTCTTCATTCCAACAGACTTCTCATTACACTTCACAGAGCCACTGGCTTTCCGGGCTCTTAATAAGGGAGATCTCCATGCCTTCAATCCTAGTTCATAGAAACTCCGATCGAAATCTGTGCAGTTGGGTCCAGGGCTAGGGAAATTCCGGAAACGTTCCTGAAGAGCACGGAGCTTCAAAAAGAGCCGCCTTTCCGACAGACCCTCAGGAACAAAATCCTTCACCTCCTTCAAAAAGTCAGGTATGGTTCTACGCATCATCGGCGTAATCCCGTTCCTCAAACGAAAGGATGCGACCGCTTTTAGCAACTTTTGGACATCATATCCCGTATCATGAGGAGTGTTGTAATCCCAAACTGTTTGCACCGCAGCTGAGCGTGGTGACAGATGAGCTTGGGATGATTCCGACAAAGTCGAAGGCATTGCGGTTACCCTAGCTCTTTTGGGAGGATTGTTCGGGGTCGTTTGATGGGATTATGAGAAGCTGGAACATGAAAGTGGAGCTGAGTTGTTAGATGTCCTCGGGCGCTTCGAGGGAGAAGGCGACGTGAGGGATTTGATGCCTTTGGATCGCTTAGAGGTCATTTGTAAAGAAAAATTAGGGTTTCGAAGACCGAAGAAATCTATGATTTTCGGTAGAAAGGGAACTCTACAACTTTCAAATATTTACAATATGAATTTTATAGATACTAATTAAGAGGCTGTTTGGTAGAATCTAAATTTCATTTAAGTAGAATTTTATAAATTCTTTAAATTCGAATTTATCAAACTCTGAGGGGGTTAAATCATAAAAACTGTTTGGTAACCATAATGATAAATCATGTGACTGTTTGGCTATTCCATTCAGTATTTAAGGAGGTTGAAATATTTGGGCGGAGTTTCATCCTTCCCGCGCCAATAGAGTCAGAGGATTTCAGAAATTCAGGATTTAGGACGAAAAGGAGGAATTTTCCGTCTACGGCGGCTTTCATTTTCTGTGAGATTTGGTTTTACATTTTAGGCCGTTTGGCTAGATTTCGCCTCAAATCTGCCTCAAATCAGGCCTAAATCCGCATATCAAACAACCCTTAAATGCCCGTATACATAATGCACATTATTATTTAAAAAAAAAAACAATATGATAAATTTAAAACCAAATTATTACATGTAAGATTTATCAATTGAAGATTTAGATTTTGTTTGAGACAACTTACTTACTGCTTCTTAAAACAACTTTTTAGTACAAAAATTTTTATTTTTGTACTAAAAAGCTATATTAAGAAGCAGTGAGAAAGTCATCCCAAACAAAACCTTAGTGTGATGAAAGTATGCAGGCATCTGGAAACACGCATTACACTTTTTTTTTTTTTTACTCTTGATATGTCATTAAAACTCATTTGAGTAAAGCTTCGTTCGGAACAGCTTTTTTACTGATTATTAAAACAACTTTTTAATATAAAAATTAATTTTTTTATTAAAAAAATATTTTAAAAGCAGTAAGAAAGTCATCTCAAATGAAGGCCAAGTATAAATCTTGACTCAAATTCATTAATCTCGCTCAAACTCATTAATCAAAACACTATGATCATTTTTTTGCATTTGTGGCTGGATAAAATTCCACCATGAGCAGTATCTTTACAAGCAGAATTCCTGCTAAGAAGAATTTGGCCCCGAAAAAAAAAATTATAGATGAGTCAAAATAATTAAATCATTTCAACTGAATCAAACATAATGATTTTTTCCTTTACCCAAATTTTCACATAAAATATCTCAGGTCTCTTACAAGCTATATTATCAACTTGCAATTGATCATAAAATAAATTTCTCATTAATCATGTTTCACTTATAATAAATATATCCATTTTTTTAGAATTTACATACGTACCATTTTATATCATGTTATTTATATAACCACCGAGTTATTTTAAGATGAGTGATTAAATTGACATAATTAGCAAAAGGAGAACCGAATACTAATTAAAATTTAAATACGAGCAAATTCGCAAGAGTTTGACGCATTCAGAATGCGACAAATAGCTCGACACATTATGAATGTCCCAAACAATTTGCCGCATTTAGCTTAATTATATAGTGAGATAATGAAAGAGGGATGGACCACGGGGATGAGAGGATGAGGAGAGAGGGAGAGAGAGAGCCGGCTTGGGAGAGAGAGACGAGATCGAGAGGGAGAGAGAGAGAGCGCGCTAATGGAGAGAGAGAGGACGAAAGCTGATAGATTTCTGCCTCCATTGTTACAATGCTCACTCTTTGGGACGGGGCGAGAAACTTAAGGGAAGAGTCAGACATCAAGTATGATTTGGCAAACAATTGTCATGCATTTATTTGTGTAGATCTTCTTGCAAAGAAGACCGTGCAAAGAGGTCAGAGACCTTTTCCAAGGAGAGCCAGTGCTTCAGAAACAGCCTTGGAGGATCAGATTTTGAATGAGACAAGGCTACAAAATTTACAGCTACAACTGCTCAAGGATATGTGGATATGTGCCCGTTTGACTTGGTCGATTGCAGAACACTTTGATATTGAAGGGCTGAATCCACCTTTAGTTGATCCTCTCAACATCCTTATTTCAAATATGCACAATATATTATTCAGTACTGATGCAATCAATTCTAACAGACTTCAAGATGTCCGGGTTGTCCAACTCTATATCCAACGTTTAGGATCAAGGAATGCAAGAGCTGGCCAACTTCTGATTTCTACCTATGGAGGTATGCGAAATTGTGGAAGGTCCAAGTCATTCTCGCATCTAAGGAATGAGCTTGCAGACATGCATCGAAGACGCAAAATCTTCGACCCTGGAGGGTTCATTATGATGTCCCTCTTCCGATGATGCGCCTCGACGGAGTCGAGCTCTTTTCAAGCAAGGAGAGTATGATGTAGGAACATCTTTAGTAGAATTAATCCTTAGGAATAGTCTATCCTTTATTAGCTTAAGTGTATGGTTCTAGAGTCTTCTATTATGGCTATATATTCAAGATATTGTAAGGAATGAGACACTGAATGATATATACACTCTTTTGAAGCCTTAGTGCTTTTGTTTCTTCTTCTTCCCTAGATTGGGATTCCAAAATCCTTCTTGCAGGTCGAGTCTTCCGACGATCCACTACATCAAAGTGGCTCTTCTCCCTTGCTGCTATGGCTCTGACGTTAAGGTGGAGAACCTGTCTAAGGCTTCAGATGACTTTTTTACTTATTTTTTTGTACAAAAAACTTAGGCTTTAATTAGGATGACTTTCTAAAAAGCTACTTAAAAAAAAAAGTAATAAATTTGTCTCAAACAAAGTCATAAGAAAGTTTCTTTAAGATGCATTAAGGCTTGGTTTGGGACGGCTTTCTTTCCACTTCTTGAAGCAGCTAAATTTTTGTACTAGAAAGCTGCTTCAAGAAGCAGAAAGAAAGCCGTCCCAAATGAAGCCTAAAGCTTTCTTTGGAACGACTTTCTTAAGCTTATTTTGGAACGGGTTTATTACTGCTTTTTAATATAGTTTTTTAGTATAAAAATTTTAATTTTTTTACTAGAAAATCACTTTAAGAAGCTGTAAGAAAGCCGTCCCAAATGAAGTTTAGTGAATCTTAAAGCATCTTTCTTAAATTTTTTTGTTCAAAAAAATTATTTTAAGAAGCAATAAAAAAGACATCCCAAACTAAATCTGAGTTGTTGGTTTAGCATAATTTGATGTGCTTCATGTATTGTTATTAGTTAGTAATTGTAATTAGAAAGTTTCATTATTATGATGTTGGCTTTATAGATATTCTATCATTGTACTAAAAATTGAGAAAGAAAAATAATGGCCGTTCAATTTGAGCCGAAATTAATAATTTTTTGGAAATAAATTTTTTTGTTGGATTGAAATTTAAGGAGATCGATATTATTATTGCAATTTTAATAACATTCAAACTTCACAGTTAAGAATAAAATTATGTTGGAATTAATAATTTTCCCTAATTAATTGACTAATTTCTATTTATATTATTATAAAATTTAGCATGATATTAATTAAATGCTTCACACAATAAAATTTTTCAACAATTTTAGATTTTGTTTAGAGCAACTTAAACTTTTTTTATTTTACTTTTTGAAAAGGCAACAGTTTAAAAAATAATGAAAAAACTATCTTCCAAACACTTCTTTTTTGTACTAACTATTTTTCTTACCACAAAAGAAAACTTTAAAATATTTACAAATAAATTCCATAAATTGATTTCATAATTAATTTCTCTTATGCCATATTTTATTAATTATAATAATTTAAAATACTTCACAATATAAATTACACTGGTTCAAAATTGAAAATGAGTGCATGCACATAAAAATAGCTATATGTTAATCTACGTAAATCTATGACCCTTCAGATAGAGAAATTATTCTGTGCGAAATTCAGACAGAAAAAATCATCCGGATATGTGAGTATATACAATTTATACATAATGTGTATCATATTTTTATATACACAGTGTATACACTCACAGTCTGAATGATTCTTCCTATCTAAATTTCGCATAGAATAATTTCTCCTTTAGATAGGATAGATATAACAACAACAATGCAAACTTAATTACTCAAATCCCAATGAAGATTTTTTATTTCACCTGTCATTATCCTCTTAAGTGTGCAGCAGTGAAAGAAACATCTCAACATGAATGATTAGTTGGTTACAGACTAATAAGATCCCTGCCTTGTCACATTAAACTTATATACATCAACATTTCTCAATACATTTGAATTGAATTGAGGCAAGGGAAATAGGTAGAAGAAGAAGAAGACCAGAAAGAAAGAAACTTGAGACTGAACACTAGGTTAGGAAAGCTACTTGCACAAACTAATTACATCATATGAGCTTCATCAATGGCAAGAGAAGAACACAGAGTTCACCCATCATTTCAATCTTCATTATCGTAGTCTTCGTCCTCATCCAGATGCAAGTTTATGTTTGCAAGATTTGATGGCTCTATACCGAGTTTTACAACCTCGTCAGGTAAAGGCCAAGCAGAGTACTCTCCTGGGTTGGCCTCTGTGCTCAAAATGGAAGCAGGATTTGTGAAATCGGTAATATTATCTTTGGCCTTCTCTGTTGCGTCTGAATCAGTTATAGGATCTTCATGTTCTGGTGATAAGTCGATTTCGTCCTCATATTTCATGAGAGATGATTCTCTCTCAAGGTTCCTGTTTAATGGCGGTCGCCCTCTACTCCGTCCTCGGCCTCTCCCGCGCCCTCTGGGACTGATATTTGTGCTTGTCATTGCCTGTCATTATTAACATTTTTTGTCAGGTTAGCTGCAAATTTGAAGAGTTCCAACAGCATTCAATCTCTTTCATACATATAAATGCTGGTAATTTCGCAACTTGATAATAAGCAAAGAAAAAATAGTTGAAATAAGAGTAGGGAAGTCCAAGAGTTGGACCGATTGAAACTAACATAACAATATTTGATGCTGGGGTTAGCCTAAAAGATTTTGAGCCTTTATCATATCAGAAATTTCATAATATCAGATCTTCATGATTTAAGATTATCCCGTACAACAATAAATGCAAATATGTCATAAGATTATCTATTATTGGCCTCTAACAGAAATTATTAGGTGCGGATACCGGACAGAGAGAATCATCCGGATTTTTCTCTGCCAACAGTAAAAGCGTAGTTACTATAGCAGTTGCGCTTTTATTATAGATAGAGAGAAATCCGGATGATTATCTCAGTACGGTGTCCAAACCTAATAATTTCACCTATATTAGTCAGATACATGTTGATGCTACCGCAGATAGTACACTTTCCTGAATATAGACCAAGACCAGAGCAGGCAAATAGAATACGAGAAGATCTTAAATTTACCAAGGGAAACAAAGTTTTTGAGCAACTTACCACCTTGGCAAACCTTGACTCATCTGTCGTTGTATCCCCGTCATGTTCAATAGTTTTTCTGCCAGTTTTAAATATCTGATCAGTCGTGGATTCTTAAAATATATAAATGATCAATACAACTGCAAGCATAGTTTCTTAAGTTACCTTCTTCGGCATATTCCCTTTTCATCACCAAATGATTCTGTGCCACCAAGGTTCGGTACCTTGTTGACAACATCGGTTAAAAAATCGAATGCACCATACATCTTCACACATTGTTTTCTAATACTCAGAAAAAAAAGAAAATTACTTAAAATATCATAACTTAGAATTAGCAAGTTTAACAATATATGAAATAACAAGTTTATTCGAACAAAAGCAGAAAAAATTAAACTCTAGAAATATCAAAATATTAACATTAGCTGTTAGCGTCGCGTGATTTTCTCATTCACTCATTTCACCTAGAAGCTCATGTTTATCTTGTTTGTATTAAAGCTTACATATATATATGGAAATAACAAAATTAGTTAATTTTTAACTCAAAAAAAAAAAAATCCCATGAAAAACAAAAAATAGAACTCTACAGAACAACATTGACTTCTTTGAAAATTATTAAGCAGCATATATAACACCAATTACTACAAAATAAAACTTACAGGTGCAAAGAATTTAAAGTTTTTGCACCCCTTTGGAGAGTTACTTCATAAGTCCTGTCGCATAGGTCTTGAAGAAATAATTCGAGGGCTTTTGCTGCAAGCAGACAATTAATACAATAGGTAAGAAAAGAAGCAGCGGGGAACACAAACTAAAATTACAAATAAAAAAAAAAAAAAATCCCTATTCATCAAAACAACTACATATGCATGCTCACTGTTAGCATCATAGCCTTGTTAGAATGACATTATTTGTTTGACTATTTGCGATGGTAAAATATTTTCACAGGTGCATTTAACTTGTTTAAATAGAATACTTCATTGAATAGCATCATTTATCTAATCCTTAGCAAAGAGGACCTTTTTATAACTAAAAAACAAGATTGTTGATCATCTTAGTCTATATTACTGAAAATAAAATGAAATAAATCTCAAGAATTTTCTGCATTTCGATATGCCAAGTACAAAATATGAAATAAAACAATATACAGGTTATGATGTTGAAAACCTTATTTTCAATAATTTAATTTCACAAAAATTAGTAGCACGGGCACTATAAGTTGTCTAGTTCATCTAGTTTAATCAATGATTAAATATTCATAGAAAGTAATCAAATTTGATAACCAAGTCAGACTTAGGTCATAGAGCAACATCAATAATATTGATCTTTAATTGTGTGGGGAATGAACTTTTTCCACAGAAGAGGATATTAGTTTCTCTTTCTTTATATATATCAAGAGAATTTATCTGTGCATGTGAGAGAGAAACAGACGGAGAGATAGAGAGAAAGAAGGAAAATTGGATTTTGCTTTTCCTAAGAGGTCAATGTTCATTCTCCTCATATTAACTTTGTATTATCACCTTATACAATTTTCCAACTAATAATCTCATTATTGATTTTTATCAATGACTTGCAATTACATATGAATAGATTTTCATCAATTTTATAATAATTTTACTATTCATCAGACCTACCGTAACCAATCAAAACCATCAAATGCATAATAAATTAAATTTTTATGCTGATTATGTCATGCAACAAACCTCATTATTCTACTTGCTTGGTAAATGGTTAAATTTTTATGAAAACTAATGAAATTAGCGACGCAAATTAAAAGCTGTAGAGCACAATTAATTGTGTGATATTGAATTTGAGTACTATATAAAATAGAAGATAAAAAAATAACAATGAGAGGTGTATAGTCATTCTCCCTCATAAAAGGAGAAAAGTCTATTTATTTTTCTATATATATACATCAAGGTCGTGAAAATCGGACCGGACAACAAACCGGAAGAAATAGAGATTCAGGGTTGGGGTAGAACCAGATGATATAATAAATAATAATATTATTGAAATTTAATAACATTACAATAATAATAATCTTATCATTCCAAATATGAGAAAAAAACTAAATGAAATAAAAACTATAAAGCATAAAACTTACATAATTAAGTAAAAGAATTATTTGAAAATCTCATATAAGAGCAAAAAAATTTAATCTTATAATTATAAGAATTTACACTCATAATAACATGCTAATTTTTGTGTTATATGATTAAATATATTTTACATATAATTAAATATGCTAATTTTTATGCTACTAATTTATATTACATATTTAATATAACTTTAATTCTACCATAAGTTTATGTTAAAATATATTTAATATTTATTATAATTCATTTATTTATTAAATAAATTTATTTAATCTTAAATATAATAACATCATTTATTTAATTATTTAAAAAGTATGTCAATTGAACCGACAGTTCAACTCTAGTTCAACCGGTTCAATGTGGTTCTATGCAGAGACGGTTTTCAGACTGGATCGGACTAGACTTGTGGCCGGTTTGCGGTTGAACCGGTCGAACCAGCCGGTCTAGTCCAGTTTTTAAAACCTTGATATGAATCCTCTATGTTGATAAAATTATATTAATAAGCAGGCTTATGGAAAGAACTAACCCATAAAAAGGGTTTTAGCAATAAATTTTGAAGAAAAATGCGTGGAGAATCTAAAATACTCGATATGGAGGTGGCACGATAAGAACAATATAGTGTTATTTCAGAGGAGGTATATTCTTGGTCTATTCCAAGAAACACTAAGGCTCGGGTGTAAGTCCGCATAAACTCCAATGGATTAAACAAACAAAAAAGTTAAAATCACCATTCACATGCATGTTGATAAAGATAGGTATCAACGCTTTAAGGGCCACCTCTCTCTCATATATCTTGAAATATTGGCTTCTTTGCTAGTGTTATAAGAGAACAGACCCAGCTGAAAACCATATGAAAGCTATTAATTACATTCTTTAAGGTACCTTAAGATGTCGCTATGAGAAGGCATGTTATAAAGAAATAAATTCACATATATAAATCAGCCTGAAGATGCACCAAAAAATCACATCTGGTTGTTGTATTTATAGGGAGACCTAGTAGCATGCAAAAGTAAGAAACAATTTTTGGCTTTAAGAAGCAGTCCTAATTAAAGTTGAATACAAGACATCCACACGGGGAATTAGCAAACGATATGATTGAAAAGACTATTAGAATAATTAAATTATCAAGTGAAAAAACTTTAAAATTAGATAATAACAACCAAATTGACATAAGTAAAATACAAAAACATCCACCATGACTAAACTAAGCACATTGAAGTAGACGGATATTTCATCTCGGAAAAAAAAAAAGGCTAGCCTAACTAAATTATGTTCCAACAAACTCTCAAACTTCAACTATCCACAACAATTTTACCCAAAATCGATAATCTAATCAATAAGCTGGATATAATCAAAATATACAATCTATCATAAGGGGGCTTATCGAAATAATCATGAATATGTGGTCATCACCTTTTTATGTAAGAGAATCCATCAATTTGTGAAGAACCTTTCATCTATAGCAATCAAACAACAATGAACATCATCTAAAAATCCATGGACAGCAACCTTCCATCTACAACAATCCAATACTACACAGACAACAACTTTCTATTTTTTTCGTGTAAATAATTTAGATCCAGGAATGAAAGACTAGTTTTAAGTTTTTTTTTTTTTCTAAATAGTTATTTCTTCACCTATCTATGCACAACTTGTTATAATTCTTTTTTTTAATAGAATGAGGGAATAAAACACATTCATACCATCTCCCATTTTTTTTTATTTTTCTCCTTTCTCATTCTAATTTTCCAGAAGTAGAAAAATACACAACTAATTTGACTAGCCCCCACAAGGTTATTCCTCTGCAGCATCACAACATTGAAACCACAGTTTTAAGCACCTCATCTCCCACTGCAAGAGTATGGAAAACTTTCTTAAAACATAGAGTCAACATAAATTGCTCAAATCAGCTACGCAAAATTCTGACAAAAAACACAGTAATATTAAATGATACTTCTATGAATACTAACCAACGGATCAATTCATAACAGTTATTTGAACCTTTTCCTCATGAAAATGTAAAGCAACAATGCCCATGTGTTTTGTGCCATAAAAGGGTTCACCACTATATAGAGAAGAAACAATATGAGCTAAATTAACAGCAATAAACATTAAAGTTCTGTCATTTTAATTATCTGAAAAGCATAAATGAAAGCAATCTTAATTAAGTCATATTTAAGCTTAGTAAATTGCATGCTAGGTACTGTACAGTACAATTGTTGAATATGAACAAGATGAGCTTAAGCAATCAACACCACTTGTAAAAAATGTTATCCGAACAATAGCATAAAAAAGACAATATAAAACAAAAAAGACAACATAAAACAACTAATTCAAAAAATAAAAAAGAAAATAAAAAGTATTATTCAATATAGAAAAACATTATGCACATGTAATAACTGTTTTAAAAAAATGTCACAGTTCAGAAGCATGAAGCCTTTTACTTAGAAATATAGAAATTAATTTTGTAACTTACAAACTAAAAGAGGAACAGCTAACGCGATTTTGCCAATATCCTCATCTGCTTGCATTATCTTCTTTATTCGTGGCTGAGCATGAAAAACGCGAAATTAGTTTTAAACTCATTGACTAATAATCCCACGTCACATCAAAAATTAAAATTGTAATGATGTACAAAGTCAACACAAAAAAAAGTAGAGTATTGGGAACATATAGACACACATGTAACCGTGCATGAATATCGATGTAGAGCGCGCATCTCAAGGCAAATCAAGTGCTTAATTTTTTCTCATGTTACAGCAACAACAAACAAACCTTTATGGCTTTAACCCACTATGTTGATTCAGCTACATAAATCATTTTTCTCCATTCCATCTTACTAAGAGTTAAATTCTCGTTTAAATCTAATAAAAATACCATTTCTAATACCTTCTAATCTAGACTTTTTAGGTCTACCTCTACCTTTCTTAGTATAGACCAGATCCAATACATTTGCTCTCCTAACAATATCATCGGAAGTCCGAAATTTTATGTGACCAAACCATCTAAGGAAACTCTCTAATTTTTTTTCTCATGTTAGATTAAATAAAAACCAAATCAGCTTGTAACAATATGAAAACTCGTGTAAAAGATCTAGCTTATAAAAGTGAATTTATAGATGCCATAAGTCTCCTAAAAAAACAATCAAGAAGCCTTAAACTGAATGAACCAACCTAATCTAGGCCAAACCAACTAACCCAACTAAGATTATAGACTTCATCACATGCAACTCGTACAGCACAAAAGGAGGCAATGGGTGGCAGTGGCTTTAGTTGCACCAATTAATAGGTAAGCAAGACCTATGTTGTGGCCCTTGTCCATAAGACCAGCACCGCAACTTTCTCCCACATGTCCACAACATTCTATTGGACGTACATGACAGCTTTTGAGAGATTGATGAAGGCCATGAACACCATGCCGGTCTTGTATCTACTAAATTTTACTCATGTCTTCATAGTGGAGACAGATGCCTCAGGGTATGGATTGGGAGCAATACTCATGTAGAGCCATTGACCCATCGCCTACTTCAGCTAGGTGTTGAAAGCTAGAGTCAGGCTTAAGTCAGTCTATAAGAGGGAGTTGATGGCCATTGTGCTAGCCATCCAGAAGTGGCGACCCTAATTGTTGGATTAACATTTCATTGTCATGACAAACCAGCGGAGCCTGAAGTATTTGTTGGAGCAAAGGATGGTGACAAAGGAGTACCAGAGATGGTTGTCAAAGATATTGGGATATGATTTTAAAATCCAGTATAGATCGGGGATAGAGAATAAGGCAGCAAATACCTTGTCCAGATGTATGAGGGAGTTACAGACGATAACTGTGTCAATATCACTGATGCTGGAATGGGGGGCATTAAGGAGGAGAGTACACGGGCTAAGGAGCTTGGGAGAATTATGACAGATTTATTGAAAGATGGGAGTAGCTACCTGGGCTATTCTTTAGAAGGGGAAAGGCTTCTGCACCAAAGGAGATTTATGATACCTAGGACATCAGTCCATATTTCACACGTGCTCCAGGAGTTCCATGGGAGCGCTTTTGGGGGTCATTCAAAAGTGCATAAGACATACATGAGACTAGACTCATAATTTTACTGGAAAGGGATGCACAAAGATGTGGAGTTCGTAGCCAGATGTGAGATTGTCAGAGAAATAAGTACATGGTCATAGCTCTAGGAGGATTACTGCAACCCTTAGCTCTACCAGATCAGGTGTGAGAGGAGGTATCCATAGATTTCACTGATGGATTACCCCGATCGTAAGGATTCACAGTGATTTTAGTGGTAGTAGACAGACTGAACAAGTATGCTCATTACATTTTCCTACGACACCACTACACGACAGTGATAGTGGCATCAGCTTTCATCGGGGAGGTGGTCAGACTACATGGAAAACCAGAGTCTATAGTATACGATAGGGATAAGGTGTTCCTAAGTCACTTTTGAAGGGAGTTATTCAAGCTACAAGGGACAGTACTGAAGAGGAGCACCGCCTACCACCCGCAGACAGATGGGCAGACGGAGGTGGTCAATAGAAGCTTGGAGACATACCTACGATGCTTCGTGTTGGAGAAACCTCGACTGTGGGGCCAAGTGGTTAGCATGGGTAGAGTATTGATACAACACTTCATATCATTCGACCTCTCATATGAACCCATTCAAAGTGTTGTACGAACTTGATCCACCTTACCTGGTGCATTTTGGGCATAATAGCACCCCGGTTTCTTCAATAGAGGAGTATTTGGGCGAGAGGTATAGGGTGTTGGAAGAATTGAAGAAGCATCTGTTGAGGGCTCATAAGATTATGAAGAAACAGGCGAATGGGCACATGATGAACATTCAGTTTAAATTAGGGGATAGGGTGTTACTGAGGTTTCGACCTTACAGATAGAGGATGGTCGCTAATAGGAGAAATGAGAAGCTAACTCCAAGATATTTTGACCCTTATAAGATATTAGAGAAAATTGGAGCAATGACGTATCGTTTGAGGTTGCCCCTACCGCCACCATACATCTAATGTTTCATGTATCACAGTTGAGGAGAGTTGTAGGGGATCACACAGCGAGTTCAAAGTTTTCAGCAACATTGACTAAAGATTTGGAAGTGGTATTGGAACCCCTTGAGCTACAAGGGGTGCGCCAAGGAGAAGGAGGGATGAAGGAGGTGTTGATCAAGTGGAGGACCTTCCAGATAATGATGCTACATGGGTGCCTTACGACATGGTGCAACATTAATTCCAGTCTTTCCACCTTGAGGACAAAGTGGGTTTTTGGGAGCGGAGTGCTAATACACCTAGACCGGTCTCGTAGGGACCGGTCCAGCCCTTGGGCCGGCTCATCACATAGAGCAGGCGGAAGCCTGCGGTGCCGCAGGCTCCAAATCCCGCCCCCTTGGGGCTGGAGTCCACTGCCTAGGGAAGAGAGAAAGGGGGGTTGTTTAGTCCTTTTGGCTTATTTTTAGAAATGACCTTTCTTTATTAGATTTAAACGAGAATTTGACTTTTAATAGGACACAATGGAGAAAAAGGATTCATCTAGCCGACCCCACGTAGTGGGATAAAGGCTTGATGTTGTTGTTGTTGTTGTAGGTGTTTTGGTTTAGGTTTAGGGCATCTTGAATATTGCTGAATTTGCTGTTTGGTGATTGGCGTATTGGGCTCCAGCGGCATCTAGAGATTTTGTAGAGATAGATCCTCCTCTCGAAAAGATGATCACTTTTATCATGTTATTTTTCCTTCCGTTTCCATCGTTTCTAAAAGAGAACTACTGTTTTTTCTGATTTGGAGGGAGATTTTGGGTGACTTTTCGTTGTTTTCTTCCGATATTGATAAGTTTCATGAGAATTAGCGTTACCTATCACGATCATCTCTCATAGAACTTGTATTGTTATTGTCCCCAATAATAACTACATCATAATTGTTACCCATAAGACTTATGAAGCAGTTGTTTCCTACAAGACTTACATCACAACCCTCTCTTACAATAACTATGTCACCGTCTCCAGAAAAACTTGCATTGTAGCCGTCATTTAATAAACCTACATCGCAGCTATGTCCTTCAAAACTAAGCCTTTACCATCTCCCATAAACCTATGTCACAATCATCTTTTGAACTATCTTCCCACAACTTCTGCCACGGCCATCTCTTGTAATAATATTTCTAACATAGCTAACTTTCGAGTACACCAACCACTATCCTAAACCCAATCTGCAGACAGCTCTAACAAGCTATCATCATGCATTATAGTCAAGCCATCTTAATTCTAGGAGGAAAGGCAGAACCTTGTAACGCCCTTCACATTATTAAAAGCTATTTAACTAGGCAACACCTTGTGATTTTTCCCTTCTTGAATTTCCATAAAAAAAATCTTAATGAATCCAGTAGAAAGCAAATAAATAAATATCTACGCAATGCTCAAGCCGCTAAACAATTGTTTAGATAACCAATTTTTCATATAGCACTTTCAATAGATGGAACTTGGCCCCACGTTCACATTTATTTCATTCTGCAAGAAAGTATGAATACCCCTCAACTATTTCGAATGTCCCAACCACACCAAAATTTATAACCAGTATTTCTCTTTCTTTCTATTTAAGCAATACTAAGTTTTAGCTCCACAAAATATAGGATTATAATCCTGGTGGTATAGCTACATCTTTAAATGTTAAGACCCAAACTATTTCATAAAAAAAAATTTGGAAGCATTCCAGGTAGAATTACTATAGCGAAAATTTGATTACTTGTTACATATTTAAATACTATATAATGAGCTAATTTTTTTATTATATGATGTATTAAAATTGTGTTGCAACCATATATGAATAAATATACACTATATTTTTTACTAATTAGTCAATATTATTTAATCTTTTTATATATTTTTATATAAACAAAATAATTTAATTTTAAATTAAGTTTTAGTATATTCCATTTGAATTAAAACATATTTTTAGTTAAAATTTTAAGTGTTAAATGTGTTACATGCATATAATAGAATTATTTCATGTTTCTTAACATTTATAATAATTTTATATCTATGTATATTTATAAATCAAGGCTTCAGCCGTAGTATCAAGTATTATATCAAGCCTTAATCGAGCTTTCTATCTAGCATTAATCGAGCTTCTTAATGAGCTTGTTTACAAGTTTTATATGAAACTATTCATAATCATAAGTGAATCAAGCAACAGAATGTTCAAGATTGTTTGTTTAACAATCAAGTATTCATAAAAATGTTCAAGTTTGTTCATGGGTTTCCACATAAAATTTTGGTGCTCGACTGCTGTGTATTTCAAGTTGCTGCTGGATGCAGAACTTTGGCCTATCTTGGATTTCTCCCTCATTTTATATGCAAGTGGTTATGTGGATTAATAGCTAGGATAAAGATTGCAGATCTCTTGTTGTGTTTTGGCTCTCTCCACTTCAATTATCTTTCAAGTTAAGCTTCTTCATCTCATTCTTTTTCGTATGATTTTTTTGTTTGCTTTGTTGTGGAAGTCCCCCACAATGCTCGTGTTCAACAGTTTTAATGAATCACACTCTTTCTACCCCCATATACATCTTGTCACTAATGCCACCAAAATCAAACCTTAGCTCGAATTAGCCCACTCATCATCAAATCACTCACCTCCCCACTAAACTCTTTGATTGTTGGTCCAAGTAATCAAGCCACAGTCAAATCCTCTTCTAAGGTCAAACTTCATTAAACACTAAGCCTCACTTCCCAAAAGACCATTCATGTCCAAGACTAATTAATCCCACAACAAACCTAACTAAAAGTAAGATTTTCAAAGAAAAAAAAAAAAAGAGATTTGCTTATCTGATTGTTTACAATGCGTTGAATGCATGTTTCACTAAGGTCAGTCCAGATCCAAAATGCTTCATAAGCTTATTTCAGTATCCTATTCTATGTTTACAATCCTGCAGAAATTTATTCTTCTTCCTTCCCAGCTTTATGTGCAGGCATGCCGGCAGATAAAATGCTTCCTTTTACCTCTCAAGTGGTATGAGTACTTCTTCCCCCTCTTTAAGTCGTTTATATTTAAACTCTTGTAGAACTGCTACATTTATATTTGAAATGCAACAACTCAGCTTTTTTTATCCTCCTGTTTCCTCTCCCTTGCATCATTTATCTGTTCTCACTACTTATCAATGTCTAGATTTCAGTTTGGCCATTGCTCGACTGCTGTGCATTTCAGGCTAGCAGTCATTTCAGGCTATTGTTGGATGCAGAGCTTGGGGCCTTCCTCTTACCCCTGTTGCCGGCCGACTACGACCCCTCCAACCACTGTTGCCCGTCGACTACGATCCTTCCTACCACCATTGCCCACCGACTATTGGCCCTTCGACCACCGTTGCCTGACTACACTCTTTCCGACCATTGTCGTTCGATTGCGATCATTCCGACCATTATCACCCGCCGACTACAGTCCCTCCAACCACCATCATCTGCCGATTATGGTCCCTCCGACCACCGTCGCCCTACTGTGATCCTTCCGACCACTGTCGTCTGACTATGATCCTTCTGACCTTTGTCGCCCGTTGACTACGGTCCTTCCGACCACTGTCGCCTAACTACAATCCTTCCGACCTTTGTTATTCACTGATTATAGTCCCTCCGACATCTATCGTCAAAATACAGTCCTACCAATTCGATGAACAGGCTGACACTCTCTTGGGGGCATCTCTCATGTCATTGGATTATTCCATCCATTTAAAGTGCTCTTTATGATGTATATGTGCTATATTGAGCTGACGCATTTCCTCGATGAAGGACATCTTTTGTAATCAATTACAAATACTAATACATTCAGTAAAATTGGGCCAAGCCCCATGGTTTTTTCCCCTTTTCAGGAGGTTCCGCATAAAAATTCTGGTGTCTCTTATAAACACGACACCTCACTCGCTCTTATCTATGTGTTTGCTGGATTTTCGTACAAAGTCAAAACGCTAAACTCTATATCTCTATATTGTCGCGAATATTATATACTATCGCGAATATTCCACGATGCAACAGTTGGATTTTTTAAATATATGTGTTTTTTTTTTTTTTTGTAAGTTATTCTTATTTACTTTTTTAAATTTAATCTTCTTTTTTTTGTCCATTTATTTTATTTCGTAAAGCTAAACTTCTAATTTTAATTTATTTAATAGATTTTTTTATTCACCGCCTCTCTCGTATATCCTAGTTTCACCACGGCACAGTTCACACTTGCTTCTATCTGATAAACAAGCAAAATCTAATGGAAGAATATCCATCAAGCATACTGAACAACAAATCATGCAAAGCTACAAAGCAATCGAACTCAAAATTTCTTCGTACATTGAAATCGTCTAAATAATAGAATTAAAACCAACGAAAGTCATCAGCGACAAAAATTAGATCGAAGAGGAGATCTAATAACCAGATTCCTAACCAAAAACAGAGTAAAGTGCCATTAAAAAGACTGGAACCAGGGCACCAAAGCACATATACTCAGTTCAAGGTATCGACATAAGACGCCGAGGGATCTCGGAGGGGAAGTCGATTCCAAAACCACGGATCGTCCAATCCGAGCGCTTAAAGCCCCCAGCGGACTAGAGGTTTTCCACACATCCGCATACTTCTATTCAATAACACAAAATAACAGAATAAATACACAAGATGCCTTACTCCCTAATCGATCTCGCAGAAATCACAAATCAGAAAGACAGGATCGGAGAAACAACGTACCGCCGGGAATCGAGTTCCGAGTTTCTTCCTCATCTCCGTCGATAAGCTCCTCTCCCTCCGGTCCTCCGCCGCTCAATATCTTATCTCTCGACTCGCCGGCGGTTGCTTCGATCCGATCAAATTAGAGTTCAAACGCGAATCTCGGATGACGGAAGCAGAATTGGTCAATGCTTCTTTTCCCAAAATCTTTTACTTTTTTTTTTTTTTGCCCAAATTGCGACATCCCTTTTTTAAACAGTGACACGTGTATCGCATCTTGCCGTCCGACGAAGCGAGCCGGATCTCATAGATAACGTCAAAGAGCAAGCGTATCCCATTTCCGTTGTTATTTACACCGCAATATTGGATCGCAAAACCAGGCAAACGGTAAACGAGTTCCGTAGGGCTGATTCCTACCATTTAATTTTTTAAATGGCAATTTATGAGATTTATTTTTGAGGAAAATATTAGATATATATATATATATATTGTTTAAAATAATGTTTTTAAGATCTCATCACAAAAATTTTATATTAGATATTAACACATGGATATTTAGTATTATAACATCATGTCCTGTTTGTAGAGAGGAAAATAGTCGATCGAAGATAAAGACGATGATCTTCAAAAGTGGTTGCGCACTCAAGGGCATATAACTCAGCCTGGTTTTAACTCTTTATATGAAAATAAGTCATGTTTGGTATGGAAAAATATTTGAAATTATTTTTGTCATTGAAATTAGGCATGTTGTTTTCTATAATATTGTGGAATGAACGTCGTCGAAGGAGGTGTTGGACGGTATACCGGTTTGCGGGACGGCAAGGCGAGGTCCAACCTCATGACACTCCATGAGAACACCGGCCACGCAGGCCAGCGATGCAGCAACTCGTCAACCTGGATAGGATGGTGGGCTAACGACGGCACTCAACGAGACGTCATCACGTGACTCGACAATGCGAACGAAACGACATTTTTCTCGGGTTAGCCCAGGTTGAGTTCGGGCTTTCGGTCAACCCGAACCCGACCCATTTTTCCAAACGGGTCGAATCCAGGAATCCGAATCCGACCCATTTACGAAACAAGTTGACCATAACCCTAAATTTTCGTGTCAAGTTCGAGTTAGGTATTCGAGTCGTGTCAGATATTAACACCCCAAACTGGCAGCAAGTTGGCTGCTAGGTTGTTCTCATTTGAGAGATGACCAATGACCAAAAACTATAGTATAATATTATTTGTGTTGACATCAAGAATCATAGTTGGTTGATAATATGTAGTGGATTTATTGGTCATGAAATACATTGATATTGCAAGTAATGACTGGAAATGCATTTAGGAGTTATAAAGTTTTATTTTAATGAAAACGGAATAGCGAGTTGGGTTCAGGTCATTCAGCTCCTAGGGGTCGAGTTTGAGTTAGTCTTTTTGAGTTGTTTATTAAATGGTTCGAGTTAGGGGTGTCAATTTTAGACACGACACGAAACCCGACCCGAACCCGACCCGGAAAAATCCGGGTTCGGGTCAACCCAAACCCGAAACGGGTCGGGTTCGGGTTCATGCACCAGGCTCATGAGATTCAATACTATATTGCATTATTGCTATTTGCTATAATAACATCATGACTTACTATATAAACAAGGCGTACTCTTATACAAATTTTATTTAGCCATAGTAATTACAGCTTATAATTTAAGAAAATAAATTATAAATATTTTTCTTTTTATATTTATTATATAATTGTATAATTAAAAGGAAAAGGAGGCTGCTTTTTTTAATTTTTGTTAGGCTCCAAATTATAAAAAAATCCATCTAAAAATTAGGAACTTTTATTTGGTCCGGTGAACGTACGTAGAGCTACGTTCGGCCGACACTGAGATCGCGCCACGTAGCAGGCACAAAACGAGAAATATCAAGCAAATACCGAGCAATACCAACAATAACGAGAAATATCATTATGTGAAGACAAAATACCAAGCAATACCGAGTAATACCAAAAAATACCGAGTTTTTTTCTAGAAAAACTCAGTATTTTTTGGTATTACTCGGTATTGCTCGGTATATTTCTCGGTAATGGTCTTCAAAGAGTGGTATTTCCCGTTATTGCCAAGCAATACCGAGCAAAAACCGAGTAACTCAGTGATGACCGAACATAGAGCTACGTCCGGTCAGAGGACCTAATAAAAGTTCAAAAATGAGAGACCTTGATGATTCCCTTCATAATGTTATGATCACATGAAAAATCTTATGATAATATTAAATTCTTGTATATAATTAATTTTTAAAATATGACAAATATCATCATCATATTTTAAACCACCAATCATTACTTATAGAGAAGAAGACAACATATATTAACTTATTAATCATCACCATTATATCATCAATAATGACAAATTAGCTAATTAAGCTATTGCAAATCGAACTAAATATAAAGGCGACTATATAGAAAAAATATATAGTTATAAGCTTATTTTTAAACGACTTTCTTACATAGAGAAATACTGCCATTCCCAATGGTTGCACAGTTTGAAGTTCTCCAATTTGGTAGATACAAAAACAGCAAAAATAATGAATTTAATAAAACATGTTAAAAAGATTTCATTATGATATCAAAATAAATTAAGGTTTCATTTGGGACGGCTTTTTTATTATTATTGTGCCCTAGAATATTCACGGCGGTAGAGAAATATATATAATTTAATGTATTCGCTTTGTACGAAGATCCAGCACGCAATCAAATAATATAGAGGGTGCAACATTTATAAGAGACACTGAAAAGGGGGGAAATCACGAGGCCTAGCCCAATTTAGAATAATCCACTAGTATTTGTAGTTGATTACAAATGAGACCCTTCCTTGGGGGGAAGGCTAGAGCTTCACTTGATGTTACAAATATACATCATATGGAGTGCATTACATGGTGGGAATAAAAAGAATCACTAATGATGTGTTCGTTTGGTCAGAAGGACCATAGTTGATGAGCGATGGAGGTCTTAAAGACCATTGTCTTGCGACGGAAGTCGAAAAAACCATTATCTTGTGATGAAGGTCAGAAGGATCATAGTCGGCTAAGGAGGTCAGAAGGACCGTACGTAGTCGGCGGGCAACAGAGGTTGGAAGGACTTTATTCAATAGGCGATGAAGGTCAGAAAGATCGTGGTCTAGTGACGGTGGTCGGAGGACCGTAGTCAGCAAGCGATGGAAGTCGGAAAGACCGTAGACGGCAAAGGAGATTAGAAGGACCGTAGTCAGCGGACAACTGAGGTCGAAAATATCATTGTCTTGCGACGGAGGTCGAAAAAAATCATTTTTTGGTGATGAGGTCAAAAAGAATGTAGTCGGCGAAGGAGGTCAGAAGGACCGTAGTCGGCGGGCGATAGAGGTTGGAATGACCGTATTTGGCGGGCGATCGACGGAGGTCGAAAAGACTGTAGTCTGGTGACGGTGGTCGAAGGGTCCGTAGTTGGTGGGCGATGAAGGACAAAAAGATCATAGTCGATCAAGGAGATCTAAGGGACCGTAGTCGATGCGCGATGAAGGTTGGAAAAACCATTTTTTTTTGTGATGAAGGTTAGAAGGATCATAGTCGTCGAAGGAGGTCGGAAGGACCATAGTCGGCGGGCGACGGAGCCTAGAAGGACCGCATTCGACGGGCGACGAAGGTCAGAAATATCGTAGACTGGTGACGGTGGTCGGAGGGACCGTAATCAGAAGGCGATGGAGGTCGGAAAGACCATAATCGGAGAAGGAGATCGGAGGGACCATAATCGGTGGGAGACGAAGGTCGGAAAAATCGTAGTCGGTGAAGGAGATCGGAGGGACCGTAGTGGCGGGTGACGGAGGTAAGAAAGAGAGTAGTCGGTGAAGGAGATCGAAGGAACTGTAGCCGACGGGCAATGGAGGTTGGAAGTCTGGCGATGGGCGGAAGTTTGACGTCAAGTAGAAATCCAGCGATGAGCGGAAGTTTGGCATCTCAAGTAGAAATCCAACGACGAGCGGAAGTTTGGCGGCTGCTAGAAGTTCGATGAAAGCCGACGACTAGCAGAAGTCCAACATCGTATAGAAATCTGATGATGTTCGGCAGCCGGTGGAAGTCAGACAGTGGTCGGCCACTAAGCGGTGGTCCGACGACGGCCAAGCTAAAGTCCAGCAGCGGTCGACGGCCGGGTGATGGTTTGATGATGTTTGGGCTGAAGTTCGACGGTGGTCTGACGATGGTTGGGCTGAAGTTTGACGATAGTCGGCAGCCAGGTGGAAGTTCGACAGCTAGGCGGTGGTTCGACGAAGGTTGGGCTGAAGTCCGGGGGCGATCGACGGCTAGGTGGAAGTCCGGCGTTGGTCGACGACCGGGTGGTGGTCTGACGATGGTCGGGCTAAAATCTGGCGGCAGTCGGCGATCGAGTGGAAGTCCGGCGACGGTCGGCGGCCGGGAGGTGGTCCGACGACGGTCGAGCTGAAGTCCTACTGCGATCGGCGACCAGTGGAAGTCTGGCGATGGTTGGCAGCCGGGCGGTTGACGGTGGTCAGGTTGAAGTCCAGCGATGGTCAGCAACTAGGTGGAAGTCCGGTGGTGATCGGCGGCCTGATGGTTGTCCAACGAAGGTCAAGCTGAAGTCTGGAGACGGTTAGCGGCCGGGTGAAAGTCTGGCAATGGTCCGATGACAGTCGATGTGGGTTCGCCGGCGGTGGCACATGAACTCTTGAAGCCTCAGAGCTTTCTCCAATCTTGTTCCCAAGGCCCCCCTCTTTACTAAACTTTTATTGTGTATAAAAAGAAAATACTAATAGATAGCTCAACCTAAGAAAACATTATTGCAACATAATAATGTCTTCTCATTGGATGCAATTGTTGATAGACATTCAATGCATAAGTTTAAGAAATGTCACATTCAAATGCCAACCAAAACATTTGCATGTTGTAAGTGCATAAAAGTAAAAGTTTAGTAGTCATGTGGAAGGATAGCTATGGCAAAAAGAATTCAGTTAAAAGAAATCAATCACCATAATGGGTTCTCTAAAATATCTTCAAGCTAATTTTTTTTTTCTAATTTTTACTTAATTTAGAAGCAAATTAAAGAATGAACAAGTTGTTCATTCATTTCATAATGAATGCTTCTAATGTAGTCCACCATAAATATCTATGACAAGTATATCTCTAATGAAAGAAAAAGCTAAGAATAAAAGAAAACAATATTGCAATATTATCAAATTTATTAAAGTGCATCAATTAATCTATTAACTCCAAAGTTTATAAACATATCAATAGATCTTACATTAAATGAATGTCATTAAAATAAATTTGCAAGTCATATGAAAATAGAAAACACTAAGATAACAATAAAAAATTAAGGGTTCCAAATCTTATGAGGGCTAATTAGAACCACTTATCATTTTAGACTTAGGCTTCATTTGGGACGGCTTTCTTATTGCTTCTTAAAGCAGCTTTTTAGTACAAAAGTTTAAAAATTTGTACTCGAAAGCTGCTTAATTTAAGAAACGGTAAAAAAGCAGTCCTATAGAAGCTTTAGACCACTGTTTTTTCTTTACTTTCAAAAAAAATTTATGCTAAAACGTAACTTTATGAAGTAATTAGAAAGTCTTTCCTAATGAAGCCTTAAATGATATGATTTTCAAAAGAAATGGAAGGATTAGTTGGCTTTCCCCCTTTCAGAAGGGAGTTAAGTCCAATATAATTGGGTAAGTATAACCCTTTGAGGTCAAGGCATATAAGTTTCTTTGAAAACCTCCATTTTTACATTCAATTTAAACCTCCATTATCCTATGTAATTCTCTCAATACAAAGTTATTATTGATAGTAAAATATAAATCTTAAAATTGAATCAACATGAACATAAACTTTCTTTCTGTGATATTAACTTTCCAAGGATAATAATAGAGTTATAAATTTCTCTTGATATGAGCACATGATGATTATTATTATTCTTAGATTATGGCATAAATAAAAGTTTCGTCTGGGACAGCTTTCTGATTACTTTCTAAAGCTGCTTTATAGTAAAAAATTTATAATATTTATAAAAAATTATCCTAAACGAAGCATAAACTCGTAACGCTAAAAACCTCAAATAAGATACATTAACATATGTTTATTGTACACAAAATATTAAAAGTTTAGGGGGGCACATAGGAAAAAAAGAAGCCATAGTTGGCCATCCATGAGCTATAATATACAAGAGCAAGTACAAGGAGTAGATCGAGCTATGGCTTATTAGATGGAAAAATTATTACGTCCGGATAGAATACCGAGCATACCGAGTGTATCGAGTGCGGTACCGAGCGCCCAAATGATGTGGTGCTTTATTATTGGTCTCTGGACAAGTTCGATGTTAGCTCACCTCTATATAAAAAAAAAAAAAGGACAAGGACAAATAAAATAAAATCCCCACATTAAACTATAATATAACAGACAAAAAAAACCCACAAAATCTCAATCTACGACGCCATAGCAGGCCGCCGGCAGCCTCACCGGCTGGCAAAGCTCCAGCTGTGTGAGCTCATCCCTATCTCTGCACCTTCTCCTCCACAAGCTCTCGACGTAATACGGCTTCTCCTTCCTTTTCTCCACCGGAAGAGGCGGGTCCATCTCCTCCATTCTCAAGACTCTGGCCTCTGTCATCTGTTTCTTCGACTTACCGATCGCCGGAGAGCAGCAACTGGAGGCGGAGGAGAAAGAAGCTGAAACCGGAAAAAAGGAAAAGCCATGTCGGAGCGGTGGTGGATTCGGCAGCGGAAGCGGTGGAGGTAGTTTGCAGCGCTTGATCTGGCCCATACAGCTCACTCTCGGTGACGTTGGTTCGTTTGTGCTGCTTTGGTACCTCTGGTGGCGCCGTTCTGGTTCGGTGGAGGCAGGCTTTTTGGGACAGGTAGATTTGGAAGAAGAAGAAGAAAAAGAAGAAGATTTGATTCGCCATGCACGACCGATCACAGCCATGATGAAAGCTACTAAAGAAACAAAGGGGTGGCGTTCCAAGGGAAGAAGATGAAGTCGTTTAAATTAAAGTGCGCTGGTGGTTGATCAATGCCCGAGTGTAGAGGGATTGTCCTCTTCACGCACCGTGCACAAAGTATTTGATGTAATGTTAAGTGTACCTGGACCCAGGATTTCGATAAATTTTTATTTGTACTTTTCTTATGTGACAAAAAAATCAAACTTGATAAGATACATCTCAATACAAATTAAAATTCTAACTCTAGCTCTTATTTTAATAAATTTATAATCAAATTGAGATAAACTCAAAAATATCAAAAATGATATGATTCGAGTCAAAAAAAAGAGCTTAAGATTTTATTTGAGACATCTTTAACACGTGCATTTAAGAATTTTTTTGCTCAAAATCAATTTTACCAAACAATTATATATATGTTGTGTGATAAAAAATGAGGCAAACAATCTATGTGCCAGATCAAACAAGAGCAAATGAGAATGTAAACAAATGTAGATGTAAATGATAGAAAAGACCTGATAAACTCCTGAGCTTGGTGGATAATATGAGGCAAAACAGCTTTGAGCCTGTTTGCAAGGAGCTTAGCCACAAGTTCATAAAGAAATGTAGTGCTTCTGATTCTTCAATATAATAATCTAAAAAGTTTAGCTGATCACCTACCAATTCATGCTCTGATTATGCTCTCTGGTATCTGGAGAGGACAAATTTTTTATTCAGCTTACTTATCCGGTTATTGCATTTGATAATTTGAGCTGAAATTCAAAACTCTTTACCATACGGCCCATATTAATTCTTTGATCATAAAATATTTATTCAACATTTAATCGTCTTAATAATGTCAAGCCGTTCAATTGGACTATAAGAATGTTTAATTTGGACATTTTTTTGTCATCCAATTAATGCTCTAAAACTTTTAAATATGTTTTAAGCCCTTAATTTGAGCTAATTTGAATTCGTATTGCATTGATTCTCATATAAGCATAAATGATAAATTTTTCTTCTTCAGCTAGTTGTCCTAGGGCTTCCTAGCTCCCGCTTCCTGGCGGCTCTGGCCACCCCTGCTGCAGGAAAGTCTCCTTTTTCTCTTCTGGTTTTTTTCATTTCCTTCTTGGCTCGTCCACCTCCAGTCATTTGTGGACGGAATAGCGTTGAACAGTCTCTCTGATCCGAGTTTTTTGGAAGGATCATTTAAATCCCGCTCTTTTATTGATGTTCTTACTGGTTCCTCTGATGCTAGGTTTCTTGACCTAAGACCCTCTACATTTCGGGGCTTTCCCTCTCTTTGGATATCGAAGGAGAAAGTCATTGCGCTTGTTTCTCCTTTTCAGCTCTCGTTGGTAGGTAAATTTCCTCTAGGCGTCCATCCCTTGATGCTATTCGGAAGTTCTTCTTCAATCTCAAATTAAATAGGGATTTCTCAATGACATTGTTGAATCTGTCTCATGTTTTGATCAAATTGATAAATGACCTAGACTATTGCATAATTTTTTCTCATAGATCCTATTTTGTGAATAATAGCTACATGAAATTAACTAAGTGGTCCCCTCTTTTTGATATTGGAGTGGAATCCCCTATTATCCATATCTGGATTTACTTTCTCAATTTATGGACTCATTTTTTCCCCTCATATACTGCATGGGTTAGGTTTGTTGTTCGGTGAATCGCTTAAAGTTGATAATGCGACGTCTATGGGTTACCGTCTATCCGTGGAGAGAATTTTAGTTGAGCTTGACATTACTAAGCATTATTCTCATAGAATCTGGCTTTGTCCTAAGAATTATGATTATATTCAACATGTAGAGATGGAGGAGTTTCCTCTTGCAAGCCAATTGGGCACTTGAAGGGTGAATGTCGTCCCCTCCCCTCCGTTTCGGTCTATGCTAATGCTAATCATCCTATTAGCTTGGACGTGGAAGTTAATGCAGCTGGGGATGTTGTTGAAAATCCCACACCTAATCTGATCTCCCTCATGCCGATTGCACCTCATGGGGATGGTTTTGTGCCTCTCCATCCTGTGGTGGTCCCGTTGATTACTTCTTCTCTTATTGTTATTTCTCCTGATAGTGGCCAATGTGAGGTGGCAGGTGTTAATAATGTTTTGGTGCTAAATAATTGTGCTGCTAATCTTTCAGCCAGTCCTGATGTGTCTCTTAATTCCAATGTTGATGATAATGTTGAGAATATTGCAGATTATGTTTGTGTTTCTTTGGACCAAGGGGGGTCGCCCTTAGGATCATTGCTAGCTACCGGCTGTTTCTCCTATTACTGATTCTATTATTGATGTCCCGATTAAGATTATTTCAAACGATGAGTTGAGAGCTCAGTTGACGATAAATGTGAAAGAGTCTTGCGCGGTGCAATTGGATTGGCTTAATGAGTCATGTTCTTCGACTTATGGAGGGGTTGGGGATTTCAATGTTGGTCTGAGAAATGAGTATAATATTAATGTGGATCGTGTTGGTGATATTGATTCTCACAGTGTGGGTGGCAAGCGTCGAAAAAGTAAATCTAAAAAGAATTAATGGTTTCTGCATTCCCGTTGGGTTCTTTTTATTAGAATATGTATTTACATATATATTTATATATTCTCTTATTCTAGAACATCTTTGGCATTCTTGTAATTTCGGATATTTGCCTTCCCTCCTGTTCTATATAATGACAGGAGACTTCTCTGCTTAGAGAAGAAAATCATAATAAAGATTTTACATTCTATCTCTCATCTTCTCTCAAGATTTAGAAACGTAGATTATGTTTCTACATGGTATCAGATAGAGGCTGTCGATCCTGAGCTATGACCGATTCAGCTTCATCTCGCCTTCAAGATCGAAGTGCAAGTCTGCCGCCGGATGAATCTGCGATTCCGGCCACCCTGAAGTTCGTGGTCTCGAATCTGCGGAATCTAGTTACGTCTCCGCTTGCTCCTGAAAACTTCTTGATCTGGAAATCCCAGATTCTCAAAACATTGAGAGCAAATGGATTTCTCAACTTTGTTGATTCCTCTGTCACGCCGCCATCGCAATTCTTACAGACGTCAGACGGCTCCTCCTCGATTAATCCCGTGTGTTCTCAGTGGTTGTTGACGGGTCAAAATCTATCAGCGGCCATTTGTTCAACCATATCGGCGTCGATCCTTCCTTACGTAATCTCGCTGGAATCCACCGCACAAATTTGGGCTGCACTTGAAACACGATTTCAAGCCACAAATCGTTCGAAGGTTATTCAACTAAAGAACGCGTTGCACAATGTTTCTCTCAAGAACAATTCCATGACAGTCTATCTGTCAGGATTATCTTCTATTGATTCGGAGGATATAATACACTACATTCTCAATGGTCTTCCCCAACCATACCAATCCTTTAAAACTACCATTCGAACTACATCCTCATCTCTCACTCTTGATGAAATTTATCCTCTTCTCTTGAGTGAAGAGATTAATCTTGCCTCTGATGCTGCAAGATACTCTACCGGTCATGACCCAAACATGGCTCTGTTCACAAATAGAGGGTGAGGTCGCCGCTCCAAAAGCAAGAACGTTAACAACTTCAGCAACAGAACACTTTCAGCTGATCAATACAATGCTCCTATGACCAACCGCACCAATCCGAATGCAGGAGTGTTTTGTCAAATCTGCTACAAGCAGGGTCACTTGGCTCAAACATGCTGGCACAGGCTAAATCCCCAGTACATTCCCTCCACCAAGACTGAAAATACAGCACTCTTGGCTAGATCGGAACCCACGCATGCTTCTTGGTTCTTGGATTCAGGCGCCTCATCTCATCTTACGAATTCATTGAAAAATATGTCTATGGCTCAACCTTATATGGGCCAGGAAAACATCACGGTGGGCGACGGCAACTCTGTCAAGATTGCTCACACTAGGGCGGGTATTCTCCCGACCCCATCTCGTAAACTGAAATTATCTCAAATTCTTCATACTCCCTCTCTTAAATTTAATCTATTATCTATTTCTCAACTAACAAGAGATAACAATATTTCAATTATATTTGATCCTTCCGGTTTCATGTTGAAAGACCTGGAGACGGATCAAATTTTATTTTCGCGGACTGTGTAATGGCGGACTATACAACATTCCTATGGTATCCACGACAAGAACACATCCGGCGCTCACTGCAGCTACCTCAGCTGCTCATACGTGGCACCATAGACTAGGACATCCTCATAAACGTATTTTTGATTTCATTTCTAACTGTAATCCAACTTTGAAAATGAATAAGCAGCTATCTCAATGTGATTCTTGCAATGCTTCAAAATGTCATAAGCTTGTTTTTGGTAACTATCCTGAGCGCCAAATGCATCCCCTGGCCATTATTCATTCTAACGTCTGGGGACCGGCACCGTCGGTCTCGTGTCAAGGATTCAAATTTTATGTTATTTTTGTTGATGATTTTTCACGATATACCTGGATTTTCCCTCTACGCTATAAATCTGATGTATTTCATATTTTTGTTAATTTTCAAACTCAGCTAGAAAGATTAACTTCGCATCGTATACGAATCTTGCGGACAGATGGAGGTTCTGAATATGTTAATAATGCCTTCAAATCCTATCTAACACAGCAAGGTATCACCCATCAGCTATCATTCCCATACACCCCGGAACAAAACGGACTGGCTGAAAGAAAGCATCGTCACATAATCGAAACCACACGAACGCTACTTCTGACCGCCTCCATGCCTCACGTTTATTGGCCTGATGCGGTGAATACATCGGTCTACCTCATTAATCGGCTACCGTCGACTATTACAAACAACAAATCTCCTCTTAAAATTCTGTAACAACAAGAAACCCGATTATAATGAGCTAAAGATTTTTGGTTGCGAATGTTATCCGCTGTTACCTTTACATACTCGCTCTAAGTTGCAACCAACGTCTCAACAATGCACATTTATTGGATATTCTGAAGTCCATAAAGGATATCAGTGTCTTAACATGCTCACGAACAAAATAATGATCTCTCGGCACGTTCGATTTAATGAGACTAAGTTTCCGTTCTCTAATTCCAAACATGTTGTTCAATCCGCTTCTCCTTATATTTGTCCTCTTTTGCTAACACCTGCTTCTCTAAGTCTTCCTACACAGGTTTCAGATCAGCCTTGCTTCCAACCCACCTTGGCCAATACTCCTCAGCAATCAACTCAGAATCTATGTATTCCTAACCAGCTAGCTACAACCAATCTATCCAGGGACTTAACAGGTCCAACGCAGTCGATCCATTCTGTGCATCCTATGACCACAAGAAGCAAAACAGGCTCGCTCAAACAAACAAATCGACTCAACTTACTTCATCTTCACAGCTCTCAGGACACACTACAAGATCCCACTACATTTTTCGATGCCTTCAAGCACCTACATTGGCGTCAAGCTATGGCTGCAAAAGTACTAGCTCTCCAAAAACAGGGAACCTGGAGTCTCGTTGAACCTCCGGCCAATACATCGATTCTTGGCAGCCGCTGGACTTACCGTATGAAATTTCATACGGATGGTTCTATAGCAAAATATAAGGCAAGACTAGTCGCGTAAGGCAATAACCAGGAATTTGGTACGGACTACACGGAAACTTTCAGTCCGGTAGTTAAACTACCCACCATTTGTATCATGCAAGCCCTTGCCTTATACCACAACTGGCCGGTCCACCAATTGGACGTTGCTAATGCTTTTCTGCATGGCAATCTGTCGGAAACCATATACATTAAGCAACCCAAAGGATTTGAAGATGTCACCCGTCCGAACCATGTTTGTCTCTTGAACAAAGCCATATACGGATTGAAACAAGCTCCAAGGCAGTGGTACAACACATTTACGACTTTTATGCTAACTCTTGGCTTCACCATAGTCAATCCGACCCTTCATTATTGGTTTACAAAAAGGCTCAAGTCCGTATTTTCTTACTTATATATGTTGATGATATTTTGATTACAGGAAATAATCAAGACCATATCACTCACATATTAGCTAGGCTTGATACTGAATTTACTATGAAGCGTCTGGGCATAGTAAGTGAATTCTTGGGTATCAAAATATCTAAAACTAATAACTCTTATTTTCTTTCTCATGCAAAATATGCTCTGAAAATCCTCTCACAGGCGAATCTGACCAACTGTAATCCTCTGGCTAACCCCACCTGTACAAAACTTCCGGCCGAATTCAGCAGTCCCAGCTCCTACGAAACTCTAGCCATGTATCGTAGCATTACAGGCGCTCTTCAGTACTTAACCTTAACTAGGCCTGACATTTCATACAGTGTCAATCTCCTCTCTCAAAATATGCATCAACCTCATCCCAAACACTACTATTTGCTCAAACGTGCTGAGATATATAAAAGGTACACTACATTTTGGTTTATCTATCACAAAAACTGATCTTTTTTTAAAATCATTTTCAGATGCGGATTGGGCCGATGATCCTCTAACAAGGAAATCAACAACCGGTTTCTGCTTCTTCTTGGGTGACACACTTATCTCTTGGACGGTAAAGAAGCAAAAGACGGTCTCTCGCTCATCTACGGAATCTGAGTATCGAGCTTTAGCCGCTCTATCCTCGGACATCATTTGGCTCCGAAGGCTGCTTACCGACTTTGATATTACTCAGAATTATCCTACTAAATTATATTGTGACAACATGTCGGCAATTGCCCTCGCCAACAATCCTGTGTTTCACTCACGGACGAAACACATTGAAATAGATCAGAAATTTGTTCGCAGTCACATTCAACAAAACCGCATTATTCTTCATCCCATCAGCACAAAAGATCAAGTCGCTGACATCTTCACTAAGTCGCTGTCCACTCCGTGGTTTCAGAGCTTCGATTCAAATTGACGATCACTCCAGACCCATCAATTTGACGGGGCATATTAGAATATGTATTTACATATATATTTATATATTCTCTTATTCTAGAACATCTTTGGCATTCTTGTAATTTCGGTTATTTGCCTTCCCTCCTGTTCTATATAATGACAGGAGACTTCTCTGCTTAGAGAAGAAAATCATAATAAAGATTTTACATTCTATCTCTCATCTTCTCTCAAGATTTAGAAACGTAGATTGTGTTTCTACACTTTTTATGTTCTCTTGGTGTGCATTTTGGTTTCGTTGAGTTGGTCGCTTTTTAAGAATTGTGATGCAACTGCGGGGTTTGCCGCTTTTGACTAACATGCACCTTGATTTTGTGCCATTATTCTATTTTCAAACAATGATGAGGATTGGTGATCATTCCTCATTGCATTTTGGGAGCCTTTAGTTAGGTTTGGAGTTGTGGCTTGTTGGCTGTCATTATCTGGTTAGTGGTTTGATGCCTCCAATGGAAATGTCCTAACTTGGATTGCGGGTTGTTGCATGAGGCCCCTTTCTTGAGCCTGGGCATCTACACCTTTCTATCTGGCTCTTCTTTCTCTTTGTAGCCTTCTTTACTTTGAGGTTGTGTGTGTGTGTGTGTGTATATATATATATATATAGGGGCGGAGCTAGACTGGGGGCCCTGGGGGCTTTGGCCCCTACTGGCCAATTACCATATAACAGCAAAGCCCACAGTAACAAAAATAATCTAAAAAGAAATAGAGCCCACGCTGGGCTTGGGGTGGATTTGAGCCTACGCCACCCAGGTTTTGCAAGATGCAATAACCATCTGATCCATGGAGCATTTCACGTTCCTATTTCAAGGATTTAATTTATATTGTAATAAATTTTGAATTTTCACTTCCTCACATATGAGCATTACTATATAGTCTATATATATAATACCATCCAAACTACTCAGCTCGCTCCTTATTTTTCAATGGGCCTGAAAATAGAAGCAAAATAGAGACGAGCTAACACAGTGTTGTACAAATAAATTGAAAGCAGTTGAAAGAAAGCTAAATTGAATCATATATTGAAATTGAATACAATTAAATAAATACTAAAATTAATTGAATTATAAAAAAAAAAAATACTTCATAATGATTATCATGATAGCTCTTAAAACCAAATTTTCATATATCTTCGTCGCCAAAATCTCACCTCAGCACCCACGGCATCACAACATTTCGATAACATAATCCCACATCAGTCACTCACTAGCTCTGTTATCACAGCACTTCGGCAACAGAATTCCATCTTGATTTCCTACTAGTGTCAAAATCACATCACAACACATCGTATCATATTTTTTTTTATATTTTTCAATGCATTTCATTAATTAAAACATAATTAAACTGAATTAAAAAATTATCAATATGCTCTTAACGGTGGACAACAGAAATATTATTGAGCAAAAAGTTCATAATTTCAAATCATAACTAAATTATCAGAGACTGTGTAATCATTCTAAAACTTTAATTGAACTGAAACATTTTTTTTAGGTGTTAAAATAATTTTTTGAGTAGATAAAAATCATTGTATTTTCAAAATCACTTGGTTAAAATTTTTTATAATATTCTTAAAATATGCATAATCTCAATCTCTATAACATATAAAAAGTTGCACGATGAAAGGTTTATCCAAATAAAATTATACTTGTTTTTCGATAACGAAACTACAAATTTGATCAAAAAAATCTCAAAAGCATCAAATAATTGAAAACTGAAATAGCCAAAACATAATCTATCTCGAGACGAACAAATTTCTCAACTGGATTGACAAACAAAAATCACTTTACAATCTTCAAACAATAACTCTTCATTCTCTATCCTCGCTTTTCTTCTTTTTTTTTTTTCGCTCCAAACCCTTCTCAGTTAAGAGAAAAAAGAGATTTAAAAGGCATTTAAATAAAATCTATAAAGGTTTAAATTTTTATATAAAATAATAATATTATTATTATTATCAAATTTTCAGTTTAAAATTCGTATAAATACTTTTAGGGCATCAAAAAATATAGAAAATATCAAAAAAAAAATTATAGAAATATTCATAAAATATCTCATTTTGTTTAGAAGATTTTGGTGAAATCAGTTTGCAAATTTGTCATCTAATGGTCCCAAAACTCCCACATGTACCAACATGCTACAAATGTCAAATTCTTAAGAAATTTCACAACCGCCTTTATGAAAAAAATTAGTAAACCTAAAGCAAAATAATATAAATGTTATGACAAAGATAATTTATTATTTAGAATTATAATGACTCGAAAATAAATTCTTGATTTTTGTAGGTAAAAATATTTTTAAAAAATTTTTAAGTTATAACAGCTTGATTGTATGAAAAATATATGCAATATAAAAGAAAAATAATGTAAAAGAAATGTGATGTAAAATAAATGCTTTGGAGTTATTTAGATGAATGAAAAAAGAATACCCATAAGAAGCTCGACCACCAACACCTAGGGGTATAAACGAGTCGAGTATTAGCACTATCAAGCTTGGCTCGTCAGTTAGAAAGTCGGTTTGAACTTGAGCTCGAGCTCCAGTCTAGCTCAAAAGGCGAGCTCGAACTCGAGCTCGTCTCGCTATATACAAGCTCGAGTCGGCTCATGAGCCTCGCACATGTCCGAGTCTTGTAGTCGTCCGCCTGATTGCATCCCTTGTTCGAGTTCCACTCCCCGCACGAGCGCATTGAGTTTCGAAGTTCTGATCATGCGTCGTTTTCTCTCTCACGGTTTCCTTTTCCTGCCTACGAGCTCCGATCTCACATCGTCTTCCGCGTGCTATCCCCCATCCCACGTCGTGAGCCGCTCCACGAGCTACCGAGTCGAGCGGTATGCTATTGGAGCTTGAGCTCGATAAGCCGTCGAGCTTGAAATCCTGTATGAGCTCGACTCGAGAGCTTGATAAACTCGACTCATCAAGCCTGTTAACGTGTCGAACCCAAATTAACCAGCTTGACTCAATTACACCCCTAATAGCACCATCCATTGAACGATGAAACTATAGTTGGATTCACAATATGAGTTGAGTAACATCATTAATATATGCACTAAATCACTCTGTTAGCCAACATCTTGTTTTTTAGAAAAAAAAAAATTAGACTCTAAAGAGCATAATTGTGATTTCTTGCAGAAGCAAGATTTTATAAATGGAAGTCAATAGCATAAAGAAATTTTTTTTATTAATTATCTAAAATTTAAATAAATTTTTAAGCCCAAAATAAATTTTAAGTTTTTTTATTTGCTTTTAAAACAATTTTTTCGGCTTAATTTGATATAGCTTTTTTATTACTTTCTAAAAAAAAATTAGTACACAAATTTTTAGTTAAAAATTTTTTTTATTAAAATATTGCTTTAAAAAATAATAAGAAAATTATTTCAAATGAAGATTTAAATTTTATTTGGGCCAATTTTTTAATGTTTTATGAAGCAGCTTCCTATTTTTTTTTTTAACTTGAAAATTTTTAACTAGAAAATTGCTTTACAAAACAGTAAGAAAATTATCCCAAATAAAATCTTAATGTTAAAACTTCCTAAAATTAACCAATAAACAATTGCCAAAAACTATCTCAAAGAAGCCTAAAACTCGAACTTTTATTAGGTCCTCTGACCGGACGTAGAGCTACGTTCGATCGTCAATAACATGTCATCACGTGCTCTTACTCTTTACCGCGCGGCCCGACGACTTTACCCGAACCGGAACTCGGGAATGCTATGTTCGCGTATTGCTAGGTATTACTCGGTATTTGCTCGGTATTGCTCAGTATTGTTAGGTATTGCTTAGCAATAACGAGAAATACCGCTCTGTGAAGACTAATACCGAGTTGTACCGAGTTTTTCTAGAAAAATTCGGTACAACTCGGTATTGCTCGGTATTACTCGGTATTTGCTCGGTATTGGTTATTGCCAAGCAAAATCGACCAATACCTAGCAATACCGAAAAATAGATTTTGCATCGAGATTAGTGCCCGATCAAGATAATTTTTTGAGGATGTATCAGTGCCCGATCAAGTTAATTTTTGCATGATACATCACAAACGAAGCCTAAAACTCAAACTACAATTTCTTGTAAAAGCTATGATGATATCCAAAGAGTTTTAGAAAAAAATCATCTAAAATCCAAAATTTTGGGATAAAAATCTTAATTTGCCCCTTAACTTCCTCAAAATTCTAAAATTTCAGCCCAAAATTTTACAAATCAATCCAAAGACCGAACCAAACAAATATCAATAAATGTTGAATCAGTTTCCATCAAAAACGTATCGAAATTAGCTAAACTGAATCGAAGTTATCGAAAATTTATATTAAGAAAAAAATATTAAATGAACTTTTTTTTTTACTTCAGATGCGATTTAAACTGTTTAATTTAATTAATACAAAACGTGTTTCGTCTACGTTTAAATAATAATTAGTAAAATTTGGTCGCCGAATTGGTCGATGTGATGTGCTTAATTACCTTCTTTAGAATTAATTAATGTATCTTACAGTTTTCTGCCTTCCAAATGCCAAACGCCACATTGACCCCTAACTTTCTCTTTAATTTGCTTATAAAACTTCTCCTTTTTTTATTTAAAATTCATTTCAAAATAAATTTTTATTAATTTTTTACTACTAAGGTTTATTTGGAATGTTTTTTTTGTTGCTTCTTAAAACAGCTTTTTAGTACGAAAATTAAAATTTTCATGCCAAAAAATTGCTTTAAGACGCAAGAAGAAAGCCGTCCCAACTTTTTTATTGCTTAAAAAAAAAAATTTAGTACAAATAAAAATATTTTTATACTAGAAAGATGAATTTTGTTTAATAAAAAAAAATTATACTAAAAAATTATTTTAGAAATCAGTAAAAAAATTATTCCAAAAAAGAAGCCTAATTATAAAAGAAAACTTCCAAGCGTTTGTTTGTATTTGAAGGAAAAATATAACTCTATATTAAGAGAAATTATGTTGAATAAAAGATATTTCCTAAATATATTTGTGTATGTTATGACAAAATAATTAAAATTTTGATAAGATATTAAAAATAAATATGAAAAATAAATGTATTTTTTAATCAAAAATGATGTGAAAACCTTTAAAATTATTTTAAAATTTAATACAACATTAATTATTTATATATTATATTAAAATGAAATTTACTTTAATTAAAATTAATTATATTAAACTAGTCATTAATCAGTAATTAGATTAAGAAATTAGTCGAATAGATTATAGAAAAATAATTCATAGCCAAAATAATCTAATTCTAATTAACTACATTAATATAATTAATTACTACATAAATCAGTTCATTAAAAGCAAACAAATTAATTAAGCTCTGCAACTTACGGTAAAATTAAATGATATTTTAACGGGTTTGACTGTGTTTTTACTTAATAAGAATCGAATTTCTTGTCTGCTTTGATTTTTAAAAGAAATAGTTCGGCAGGCAGCTTAGTTACCTCCTTCCTCTTGCTTTCGCCGAGGAAGCTTTCTTCTGCTGCTTAGCGGTATCATTTCCTCGCCTGCAAGCCGTCGTCTTTGACCTCGTCTTGCTTTTTCTCGTCCTTTGTCCTGTTTGCGGAGTTGCGGGTCTTTTGCTCCTTTCGAATCTGCTCGGGTTCTTCTTTAAAGGTGTTCTCTTTGTGGGAAACGGTAGGAGATAGAGAGAGTAGGAGGAGGAGAGGAGAAAAATGATGAAGACGAGGGTAAATGGCGGCGGGGAGAGGAGGGTGTCGACGAGATGGATTATTTTGCTTTGCCTAGCGAGCTTCGGCCTTGGAATGCTATTCACTGATAGGTGAATTCTTGATATCTTTGATTAGTCCAAGAAGTATTGAAAAGATGAAATTTTTAGGGTTTTTTTCTTCTTGATGAATGAAATCATTCAATTAGAGCGTTTGGTTTGTACTGTTTGCACAGTTTGTCATTACGTGGGAGTTGAAATTCTTCGTATTTGAATTGGTTTTCCCTAAGTTTTGAGCTTTTGGATTGGTTAGGTTTCCAGATTTGAATAGGCGAGCAGATTCGAACTGGCAGATGATCTCACAGCAGCGGAAGGAACAGGAGCTTCATGTTGTATCAGAAGATTGCACAACTAAAAAGGTCAGAACTTCAAATACCAGTTCTTTCTCCGTTTATTCACCTTTTTTTTTTTCTTATTATATCAATATTTCAATGTTCAAAATAGAAGCTTGGCCAAGATAAGGATGTAATGGGAGAGGTCACAAGGACTCATGAAGCCTTACAGTGAGTTGATGGATTCTGAACAAGACGAACTTCTTGTTGATTCGTTTATTTGTTAGTATTTGAATTTTAGAGTTAGTTGACATTTTTATGAATTTGATTGGTATCAGATCTTTGGATAAGACAATATCAACACTTCAGATGGAGCTGGCTGTAAGCAGGAGCTCGCGTGAGCTTACAGGCTCGAATGGTTCTCCTGTCATCACAGCATCCAGTGAGCAAAAAAAGAAGGCTTTTATCGTTATTGGGATTAATACAGCATTTAGCAGCAGGAAGAGGCGTGATTCTGTCAGAGATACCTGGATGCCTCAAGGTTTCTTTTTAACTACTTCCTTTTTACATTATTAAATCTGCTAAATCTGTTAATTATGCTTCAATGTTGTAGAGATGGCTTCAATATGCTTAGTCCTCAAATCATACTCTTTAGTGATTAAATTTGCTTGTAATTCTTCAGCTAAAACTATCATTTTCACTCTAAGCTGTAATGAGAAAGGTTGAGGGTTGATATTAGGATGATAGTTAACCACTGTTCATTAAAGGAATCCAAAATTAAAGATTTTGATATTGTTGGGATAAGGCTTATGACGATGATGATGATGATGAGTGTCTCTGTGGCCTGACTGTTTCAGATATTGATGAAATCTATGCATCTTTTGAGATAATAACTTATGAACAAAACAAGTTTGCTTAAGGAAGACAGTGCATTAGAGATAAAATGTGTATGACATTCCTTTACGTGTCTGCTGACTGATGTTTTGCAGAATTGGTTTCTATCACACATCAAATATCCTTTTTGACTTCACCACAAATGAGGAGAAATTATTATGTGTGTAGGCCGGATGCAAAACGCCTTCCGGAGACCAACCAAAATGCGTCACGTTGACAGTACCGAGCTGCGATACCGAGCAGTACAGACTACAGAGCGAAGGGGTGACGTGGTGTATTCTGGTTGGTCTCCGGATGACCTTCGGCGTCCGCACAGAATAATTAATCCCAAATGAAAGGTCGTGTGAATAGTTTGTTTTAGCAACTTTGTAGAATGGCCATATTGATTGAACCAACACTTTTTCTTATTAAATTTCAGATTAGCAACACAACTGTGATGCAACATCAGTCAGTGATTTTTTTTTTTTTTTGGGCAAAAAAAAATTGCATCTGTCGTTTCATGTGTGCACGACAGATTTTTCCCTCACTTTTTTTTTTCTAGCTTTATAAGAATTACATCAGAACATTTTATGTCCACTCAGGTGAGAAGCTAAAAGAACTAGAACGTGAGAAGGGCATTGTCATCCGGTTCATGATTGGCCACAGGTATTTTTTCTGCTTCTATCTATGTTATCTATAACAACGAGAACACCTATTCTATTAGACTTGCCTTAACATAAATTTATTTCTAAATTGTATATCTCTGTGTTGCTCATCCAATGAACTTAGCCGTATTACCCATCATAGTGCAATCAAAGTCCTGTAAATTGTGTTTCATGGGGCCTAATTCGTGCACTGACCTAACTTGTCTTTGATTTTTCTTGTGTAGTGCTACAGCAAATAGCATTCTAGATAGGGCAATCGATTCAGAAGAAGAACAACATAATGACTTTCTTAGGCTGGTAAGGCGCATTTTCTCACTATTTATCCAAAAAAAGCCTAAATGCCTTGATTTTTCATTAACAACTTCCATGAATATGATCAGGATCATGTTGAAGGCTATCATGAATTATCTGCAAAGACAAAGATTTTCTTTTCTACAGCAGTTACTTTATGGGATGCTGAATTTTATGTCAAGGTGGATGATGATGTCCATGTTAACTTAGGTATATATTTATTTGAAATTTTTATATATATATAACACCTAAAATTATTAAAAATACATATTCAACATCTAAAATTCTATATTTACTAATATACCATCTAAAATCCCCTTTTCCTTCTATTCTAACACTCCATTGAAGCAATGAGATATTTGTTTTCACTGTGAAAGAATGCCATTGATGGGGAAGACAGTCGCTGATAGTGATTTTTGATGGAATGTTTAAACGGAATGTTAGAATTTTTAGGTGGTATATTAGTAAATATAGAATTTTAGGTGTTAAATATGTATTTTAAATAGTTTTAGGTGTTATGTATGTAAAAATCCCTATTTATTTTCAATAAATTCTTGCATATGCCTCTTTAGACAGATCATTCCACTTATAACACTTATATGTTCTAGGTATGCTGGCTGCAACTCTCTCTCGCCATAGGTCAAAACCAAGGGTCTACATTGGGTGTATGAAGTCTGGTCCAGTTCTTTCAAATAAGTATATCATCTTCCCCTTCTCCAGTCTGCTCATCCTGCATGTATAAATTATGAGATAATCATGTTGAAGCTGTTCTTTTCAGCTATAAAGTATCGCCTTTTTCTTAATTTTTTACAGGAATGTGAAGTATCATGAGCCTGAATATTGGAAATTTGGAGAAGAAGGGAACAAATACTTCCGGCATGCAACTGGCCAAATCTATGCCATCTCGAAAGATCTGGCAACATTCATTTCTATCAACCAGTAAGTCATGGCAAGTGACTTTTGTTGTACAGAAATAACTATTTTGTGGTTTTAATGTGTTGTTTCTTTTTGTATAGGCCTATACTTCACAAGTATGCAAATGAAGATGTTTCTCTTGGTGCTTGGTTCATTGGGCTTGAAGTTGAGCATATTGATGACAGGAACATGTGCTGTGGAACTCCACCAGGTTTTGTTTTTTTACCTGCAGTTTTGGAAAAATTATTCTGTGCGGAAGCGGAACCCGATGCCTAAGCCCGCAGCTCGGTACTGTTCGGTACCGAGCATCGGTACCGCTCGGTATGGCTGAAGTTAGGGGTGTCAATTTCAGGTTGGGTTCGTGTCGAACCCGAAATTGACCCGACACTATTAGGTCAACCCGAACCTATTCGGGTCAACCCGAACCCGATCCATTTTTGCAAACGGGTTAGTTTTTCGAATCCGAACTCAACCTGCTTCGGGTCCAAGTCAACCCAACACGACCCGAATGACTCGGTGCCAACAAAAAATTGCTAGTTTTTGGGTCCAAAAACGGGTCAATCTCCGCTTTTCGGGTCAAAATGGGTTAGAAACGGGTCAACCTCGGGTTGTCAGGTCAAAACGAGTCAATTTCAGGTCAAAGGGTCAACCCGAACCAGACCCGATTTTTGAAAGGGGTTGAATTGTTGAACTCGAACCCAAACCCGTTTCGGGGTTCGGGTTGACCCTAACCCGAAATTTTCGGGTCAGGTTCAAGTCGGGTTTTCGGGTCGTGTCAAATATTGACAACCCTAGCTAACGTGGCTCATTCTGATTGGTATCCGGATGTAGAGCTGTATTTGGCATCTGCACAGAATAATCTCTCGTAGTTTTGACATTTCACTCGATCAATTTCCACAATAGATTTCACTCAAACATTTCATCTAACATCTTCAACAAATGCTTCCTTGTGTCCAGATTGTGAATGGAAGGCTCAAGCAGGAAATGTGTGTGTTGCATCATTTGATTGGAGTTGCAGTGGCATTTGCAAGTCGGTGGAGAGAATAAAGGATGTACACGCTCGCTGTGGGGAAGGGGATGGAGCTGTATGGGGAGCTCTCTTCTGACTTCATTCTTTCTCAACTGTATCGACTGGTGAAAATTCCCATTCACTCTCAAAGACTCACAGGTCTCTGAAGCCTCGAAGCTTCTGTGAGTATTTTTTCCCATTTTCAGCTGTACATGATCAGGTTCCTCCTCAGCTGTAGATTCATAAGAAAGAATATGGGATCAAGATCATGTTTTATGAAGAATCTGGAAATTTGTATTTTTCATTCTTTGGTATGTTTTTTTCTTTTTATTACAGCAAGTTAATAGATCTATTATCTTTTCAGAGAGGGTATGTGTCAGTTTTGAAGTTATAGCCTTCTTTTCTGATAGTTCTGTAAGAAAATTGCTGTATGCTATCAAAGATATTAAAGAAATTTTTTTGTTGATGAAGGAGATGTTGTTTAAACCGGTCCGTTTCGCGTTCAATTTGGTCGGATCCGAAATTAAACCGGGTGTTTTGATGAACTACTTGAACCAGAGCCATCAAGTTCGATTAATTTTTCAACCAATGCAACTCAGCTTAGTATTGAATTCGAATCTTAAGTATATAATATATAATATGTTTATGAATTTATCCTAATTAGCTTAAATGTCCTTTAAAAAAAAGTTTTTAAACCACTGGACCATACGAAACACGCCATTTTGCTAACCGGTTTATTTCTATCTTTTTTTTTTTTTAATGTTTAAATATAAAAATTTCTTAGTGTTATCATTTTTTATTTTAAGAACCAAAATAATTTATTTCTTTAACATTTAAAAATATATTCTAAGATATTTTCACATGTTTAGATTTCAACTAATTTGAATAATTAGATATTAATTAAGAAACTAGGATTTATTAATGCATGCTTAAAATAATTAGTTGTATTGGTTCTTGGTAATGATATATATGTCTGAAAGCATTTATTAAAATAATGTTCATTAATAATCAGTGACTGAATTAAGTTCTTTAATTGTTTTTTTTTTTAATTCAATTACAGTAAATATCTCTACAATAATAGATTAATTCATCAATTATTTGAATGAAAATGAATTATGTAGTCTAACTAGCAACTAATTAGGATCTAAGTGATCTTGGCGGAGCCGATACCAATCTTCTCGATTATTAGAATGTCGTTACTTGTTATTTTAATTTTTTGTTATTCGAATGTAACCTGTATTTTGATTTTTTTTTAGTATTATACTTCTCAATATCTGTTATGTATAAGAATTTTATCTTAAATTTTATCTTAATGTTAACTTACATTAATTAATTTTGTAAAAAAATTTAGATTTCTAAAAAATAAAATATTTCTAATTTAGTATTTTAATTAATAATAAAAATATTCTAAACTTTAATCTTTAAAATTAATTATTAAGTTTCGAATTAAACAAAAAAAAAATGCCCTATGAACAGTGCGACGCCAATATTGACGTCGAACTGTTCATCTCCCTTCAAATGCCTGCAAATATAACGATCAGTTGGAGGGAAGGAAGAACGACAAACACTGGTTTGCCGTTCGGTTGGAGATGCCCTTAGAGCGTCTAATACTCATTTGACGTCGCAGGTTTGCTGCATTAGATCCCCAAATAAAACACCATTTGCGTGAGAGTGAATTGTGCGACACCAATATTAGCATCACACTGCTCACACGCTATTTTTTAAAAAAATTGAAAATTAGGTTAAAAAAAGTATGAGAAAGAATATACACATAATATTCTTTTTTGATGTTAGAAAATCAAATTTGGTTGGATAGAGTTACTACAATTTAGAGTATTAATGCATTTTGGAGAAAAAATTATGTTTTTGGAGATGGCCTTAGCAATGTAAACTTTAAGAAGGTGAAGAAAGATGCTCTTATGAAACTTTTATGTCAGAATTATGTTTTTTAATTGCCAAATTATTTTTTAATATTAATTTTACAAAGAAAAAGTGAATCATTCATAAATATTTTTAAATAAAAAAAGAAAAACAAATATTATAAATAGGCCTAAACCAGAACTCATAAACTGAAAAGTTCCACAGAAGAGAACTTAAAAATCTAAGAGATTAATTAAGACTACCACAATATGAGAAGTTAGTGAAAGGTCAGCCAATGTCTTCGCTGCTGCCACCGCTGCTTAGGCTTCGTTTGGAACGACTTTCTTATTATTTTTTAAAAATAACTTTTTAATAAAAAATTTAAATTTTTGTATTAAAAAATTACTTTAAGAAACAGTAAGAAAATCATCCTAAATGAAACCTTACTCTCCTGTCTTCCTTCAATACATAGAGTCCATTCACTAGCACATGAAGAGACTTGCTTCACTGAGATGTGAAGAACCATAGATCAAATAGAACAACGAAAATGTGCTGGCAAACTAAATTTGAAATAGGAAGAGTAAACCATTGCTGTATTACCGAATTGAAGACTTCGAAGGATAAGTGCCTTAAAAGGCAATTGTTTCTTTCTTATATTTCCCAATAACCAAATCATACACTAAGGCTTCGTTTGAGACGGCTTTCTTGTTGCTTCTTAAAGCAGCTTTCTAGTACAAAATTTTTAATTATTGAACTAAAAAACTGCTTCAAGAAGCAGCAAGAAAGCCGTCCCAAATGAAGCCTAAGTCTTCATTTGAGACGGCTTTCTTTCTGCTTCTTAAAGCAATATTTTAGTACAAAAAATACTAAAAAAGTACTTTAATAAGCATAAAGAAAACCGTCACAAACGAAGCCTAAATAGAGAAAAAACATACACTAAGGAGTCGTATTTATCTTTTTACAATTAATGAGTAAGATATTAATTAGCAGAATATATATATATTTGCATGTCCATACAAGAGAGAGAGAGAGAGATCCTTCTGTGGCCTTATGGCCATACACAATAGATGAGTTTCTTTGCCACAAACACAAGGCATATAAAAAATATATAGTGACACAGTATAATTATTATACCATGGATGTACAAATGAATAAATAATATTAACAGCACAGGTAAGTTTTGGTAGGTAACCAATCTCAATTTTCACTGTATTCAAATATTCCACCACTGTGATTAAATCCACAAGACACATGTAAAGCCTGCACATTCCTGCCAAGATCTAACACCATTGGTAGGGAATAATCAAAATCGTTTCCATGTCCCTGGAACATAATAGTGGTAGCATTACAAGAGATCATGCAATCCCAAATAGTCAGAATGAGGATAATGATGATGGTGTTGATCAGGACATCATTGTAACCAATTAAATGAACATGGTGACCTTTAGGTAAACAACATAACAGGACGTGGAAGGAGAGTGCTCACTCAAGAACGATTTAAAATGGAACTAAAAGAGTGCATTTGACGAAGAAATCTTCTTTAGTTTATGTTGAATGAATAGTTAATATAATCAAAGTTTCATCACTTCTGTTTTTTTAGTGGGTCATCCAAAATGGAAACGTCAGGTAAGTAGGAACAATTATTACGTCCTCTGACCGGACGTAGAGCTACATTCGTCCGCCAATAACATGTCGCCACATGCGCTTACTCTTTACCACGCGGCCCGATGACTTGACCCGAACCGGAACTCGGGAATGCTATGTTCGCGATTTTCTCGGTATTACTCGGTATTTGCTCGGTATTGCTTTGCAAAAACGAGAAATACCGCTCTGTGAAGGCCAATACCATGCAAATACCGAGTTGTACCGAGTTTTTCTACAACTCGGTACAACTCAGTATTTGCTTGGGATTGCTAGGTATTTGCTCGGTATTGCTAGAAAAAACTCGGTACAACTCAATATTTGCTCGTTATTGCTAGGTATTTGCTCGGTATTGTTCGGTATTGGTTATTGCCGAGCAAAATCGACCAAAGAAAGAATTCTAAAAATTAGATAATTAGAATATCTAATAATTAGAATATAATAATAATATAATAATACATAATAGAAAATACCTAAGTAGAGGAAGTAAAATGGGAGTAATTTGTTAATCACAAACTGTTAGGCTGGTTCCTCTTGAACTGGCCCACCCAGGGCCGGTTTTGATCTATAGAAGCGGGCTAGTAGAACCTCCTCCCCTCTTTGCCATCCACAATAGTGGGTCCCACTATTCAAATTGAATCAAAAAGAAGAAAAGAGGGGTGGCTAGGGTTTTGGAGGGAGATTGAATTTAGAAGGTTTATGTATTAAATATCATGAGGTGTTTTAGGGTTAGGGTTATGCTTTGATTTGTTTCTCTTGAAGTTTCTTTGGCGTCTTGGGCTCTAGACTCGTCGTCTAGAGATTGGGAGAGAACGATCCTCTCGAATTGAGGATCCATTGTATCTTGCTTGGTGTTTTCTTTTGCTTTGAATACACTACTACAATCTTTCATTTTGAATTGATTTCATTGATAATATCGCATTATTTCCGCTTTTTATCAATTATTGCTAGGGTTTCTTGCGAACTCAAGTATTTCCTCTTGGATTACTTGCGAACTCAAGTATTTCCTATCACAAACTTCCAATATCATTTGGTCTTGGGGCTTACTTTGTCATTTTGTGCATAAAAAGACATCATACATTATTTGGAGTTAAATTTCATGATATCAAACTCAAGTATTTCCTCTTGGATTACTTGCAAACTCTAAGTATTTCCTATCACAAACTTCCAATATCATTTGGTCTTGGGGCTTACTTTGTCATTCTGTGCATAAAAAGACATCATACATTATTTGGAGTTAAATTTCATGATATCAAACTACATCAAACAAATAAAAGAATCTAGCAAATTTATCGATATACATCATGTTTTTTTTTAATTACAAGCAATAAAATATGGCCTTTTTAAGTCACTTTTAGATGTGGGAAGTTTCACTTATTTTATTTTTGAGCAAATCTTAAACACTCTTACCTCAACTACTTGGGTCTGTGTGCTTGTTCGTATTCGGTCTTATATTGTTAACTAAACCATGCCATTCCGAGTGGGATATAATCTAGTAGCTAACAGACAATAGTTTCAAGGTTCAAAGCACGGTATAACTTCTGAGCCTAGTCACTAAAGCCAAAAATTTTTGCCTTTTTCTATTGGTGCTGCTTAAGCATTCATAAATTCACGAGTTACACGAAAAAAAACTTCACCAAGTTGAAAGCTAATAATGTCATAAGTAGACACTGAAATTGTACATCTTAGGCTTTGTTTGGGGCGGCTTTCTTAATGTTTTTTAAAACAATTTTTTAGTGCAAAAATTTCTAGTTCAAAAAAATTTTATAGTAAAAAGCTGCTTTAAAAAGCAGTAGAAAAGCCATCCCAAACGGAGCCTTAGTTGCAATTTGCAAAGTTAGTCTTAAATCATTGGTCAAGATGATTTTTCTTACACTAATGCTTCAAGGAACATGCATATCTAGAAAAATAGATGTACGTGTTTACAATACCATTTTTATAGTAATATTGCATAATAGGTATGCTTGTATATCTGCGTGCATATATATAGATACTCCAATATATGTATGATACAGGGTTATAACTGCATGAACTATTAATGTATGTATTTGTTCGTCATTATACATTTTACTAAGGGCTATAACTATATATTAAGCAAGATATCAAAGGATAGTTACAAAAATGTAACGGTTCTGCAAATAAAAAATCTTTAGTCTTACAAAGTTTCTTTATTAACCACACTGGATAGGATCATTCCCAATGCCCAAACAAAAATAAATTACGTTCCAAAATGAATACCTCTCAGCCAAGTCAAGGCCACTTTAATTCAAAATTCCTCAGTTAAGGCATATTTTTAAAATAGATGAGATTGACTTCAGACAATAAAAAAAACTCCGGCACTGCTCTTTCTAAAAATATTCTTCTACTAATTTGCTTTGAATAGAAAAACAAGAGTTGATCTTATGACTTCCACTTCGTAAGCAAAAACAGCAGAAGCTAAGCGGTGAAAATCTCAGAACGAACATCTAAGCAAAGTCAGTTTATAAGTGTTGGCACAAGAAAAAAAGACTGATTATGACTTACCAATTGTCCGCCGGAGGAATGTCCCTCTTCAAAAAAAGTGCCATTTGCACCTCCCCAGCCCCACGTGAAGATATTTCCATCTGAAAATAATTGATGTTACATGATTGTTTCCGGAGGAACAGGACAAGAAGAAACACAGGCAAAGCAGCAAAGAAGACTGATGCAAATCAACATTTTTAGTCAGTTTTCTAGGCTATTTACTTGAATCCTTAATATTTTTTGCGACTCCAATTTGATGGTTTACTGCTGTTGGTAGCTTAAATGGCTGTTGTTTACTCTTATTAATCCAGCAATTTCTTTTGGATATGGATTTCGGACGGCCCTCAATTATCTTTTACTTGGAGTTACTAGGTTTTGTGTGCATTATTGGTTAAAGGTTTCACATTGTTGGTTTGGATCAACCGTTGAATTTATTCTATGAAAAAAAAATTTGATACATTGCCTTTGCTTGTATATGGGTCCCGTAACCTATACTTTTACTTGTAGCGTGAAGTTATCCTGCCCCTATTTTGTCTGGATATGGGTACAGCAGCCATTACCGCTGATTACTCCGCGAGAAGGGACGTTAGCCTCCGCTATGGATCACTTCAAGTTCTACCGCAATTTCTCTGCTATGTTTCTGGGTTAGGTGTTCAAAGAAAAAAGAAGTGCCTTGTATGTGATGTGAAATCATAAAGGATCCACGAATTGATTGCTTAGATTAATAAATAATTGTTATGCAATGATAAATTAATCTTAATGTCTTAGCAGAAAGAGGTTCAAAGAGATTCTTAAGAAGATGAAAACGATGTATAGGCAATTGTTCACAAACTAGATTTAGAGTCCTTCAACATAACAACAAATTTAAAAGCAATGGGATGAGTATATCAACATAAATCCACAGGTTAACAAAGCGATGTATTCACCTTGGGTTCCAGTAATCTCTCTCTCTCAAGCTGATAGGGTTCGGCGGAGAAGCGAGATCAACACATCTAGTGATGCCACCAAGAGAAGGTAGAAGCCTCGGGTAGTAGTCGTTGGATTGGTAGCCAAAGTAAGAGATGTAGGTGGATAATCGATAATTTGCCAACGTCCCGGGCGGATGTATTCTTCAATTGAAAGTGTTAATTGATAAAGAATGCGATCCACATATTCTTCCACCGAGTTGTCGTAGTCCAAATTGAAGTCAAAGAAAGTGGATCAAATAATGTCGGTCCGCCCGTAGGAGTCTTCTACGAATCTGTGATCAATGTCCGGATCGGCCCTCCATGCTTGCTCTGAGTGGGGAAAGAGGAGGGTTGGCGTGGTAGGGAGAGAGAGGGGTGGCAATTTGGGGGAGGGAAGGCCGATCGTGGGTGAGAGGGGGAGGGTGGGCTGGTTTTAGGAGAGGGGTGAGTGAGCTTAGCTTGAGATTAGGTTGAGAGGGAAAATCTGAAGTTAATTTCAGAATTTTCCTAATTTAATTTGGGGTAATGGGATTTCAAATTATGAATTTGAAAATATGAATTTAAGAGGGAAAGTTAGGATTAATTGGGCTTTAATTGGAGACTTGATTTAAGCTCCAATTATGGAATTAATGATTTGGGGGGGGGGGGGTGTTTAAGGTGGCCAGCCAAGGAGAGTGAGAGGGAGGGGTTTCGACATTAAATCATTAATAAGGTGGACACACGCAATTAAAGGGAATGAATGGTCTAAATATGAAATTGATTTCATATTTAAACTAATTAGGAAGTTTCCTATTTTAATGGAGGGTCATTTAAGAGGTAATTTGAAATTAAAATTTTGAATATGAATTTAAACCAACTCTTAAATTATTGGGCCCAAATTTGGAAAGGTTTTATGGTGAGTTTGAAATCAAGTTTAGAGGGGAAAATTGCATGGGGCCGGTGGTTGAAGCAGGAGCTAGGGGTGGCGGGTGGGGGTGAACCAGGAGGTTCGCCCGCCGGCTGGGTTGGGTTTAGAAGTCGGCGGCCGGTAGGGGAAGTGGGTTGGGGGTGCTGACGGATTGGAGGTGGAGGAAGAGTGATTCAGGTGGTTTGGGTTGGCTTGGAGAGGGTGTCAGGCGGTGGAAGCCAAGGAAGGAGGAGGAAGGAAATACTAAGAGTACTAAACGCGAGTCCCAAAATCCACCGGCGGCTGACGTGTGATGTGTGGCCCTCTCCAAGGATTTCTACTCTCAAGAACTCACAAAGAGATCAAGAACAAGAATGTTGAATTTTCATTAGTAATCATTCATCACCCATACAATGCAAGAGGCCTCCTTTAAATAGGCCCCAAAGAAAGAAAAACCGAAAATACTAAATTGTCCTCGGGCTACAACATAGACTCAATCCCCCATATGGGTAAAATGGGAAAACTCAAATGCAACATAATACATAGAATAGAAAATACATCAAAAGTACAGACTCTGAACCGTAGCCATCGATTTACGATTCCTCCGACGGTACACATGTCTGAATTTCTGGCAGATGTCCTCATCAATATGTTTAGCCAATCTCTATTATGCTGTTGTTGGACTTGAAATCTTTACTATTTGTTCAAAGAAAAATGAACTGACTAGAGATATATATTTATAACTAGGAAAGTTTGAGTATGAGACAAAAAAGGCATTTGCTTAAAAAAAATTATATTTAGTATTCAATCCTATATATGCAAATTGGATGTGTGATTAATTTAGGCTTCGTTTGGGACGACTTTTTTGTTGCTTCTTAAAGCAGCTTTTTAGTATAAACGTTTTAATTTTTTAACCAAAAAGCTACTTTAAGAAGCAACAAAAAAGCCGGCCCAAACGAAACCTTATGGTGATAAAGTGTGACAACTTAATTCCAAGATTAGTCATCTACTTATAATAGATGAGAGAAATGGATTTTGTTTACTTAAGTAAACTCTTTCCTTTATCTAGTTTCTTCTAGATATTTTGTTATTATCTTGCTAGAATTCTGAATTTATTTCCGAGTAGAATTTTAATTGCAAATGAAATTTCCAATTGTGTGTTGATTTTGCATGGTTCAACATTCTAGTTGATTTCATGGAATTATTTGATCGTTGCATTATTGTTTGAGTTCTAACTCTTTTATTTTATGATTTACACCTAAATAAAATTTTAGGATAATTAGTAATCTTTGATCTGCGAATCCTAATGATGAAAATCTTCACATTATTCTTGCCAGAAGCATCACATGACGTATGCAGCAATTTATTCTTTTCAACGATTGGTTCCTTTATCTGTTACTTTTGTTTTAAAGACATACCAATGAATTGGTCAAGAAAGGTATATTTTATCTCTTAGCCTAATGTTAGTTTATTGTAGGGGTGTCAATTCGGGTCAATGGATCGGGTTCGGGTCCAACTCAAGTTGATCCGGGCGTAAACAGGTTGACCTGAGCCTGACCCAGTTTTACAAATGAGTTAGGATTTTAAACACAGACCAGACCCGTGTGGGTTACAAGTTGACCCGACCTGACCGGCGAACCTAAAAAAGGGTTTAGGTTGCATCCAACGCGAGTGCGGGGGGGCTTGCAGTTCTGTCGAGCGCGAGCCGGCGAGTGCAGGAGTCAACAAGTGCACCAGTGCGAGGCATTCCGCGGGGTCATGGGTGACGGCCTGACGGAGGTCTGCTTGTCTGGGCTAGGCTCGCTAGGGGCTTGCGCGGCAGTTGGCGGCAGCATCAGCAGTAGCATGGGGCGTGCGCGGCAGGAAGATATTTCATTGATTTGAAATACACATTAAGAGGGGGGGGAGCGTAGGTAGGGAGTAGAACGGAAAATAGATATATCATAAAGGTAACTGCAAGAGGTTGTTGATTAATTGAGACCTAGAATTCATAAAACTAAATCCACTTTGATGGGAAGAGGCTGAATGTTGATATTATTATGATGATCCTACTCCATATTTCAACTATTTAATATCAAACAATTTGAAATATTGGCAATGCCAGATTATGTGTGTGTGTGCACACTCGATCATTTTGTATGGAATATCATTGTAGCATAGTTGTTTTATCTGTGTAATCCTCTGAGGGTAACTATTTATATCCGAACAGTTTGACCATTGCTCTACCATATCCGACTTCAAATTTGAATCTATTACTAACCATCAAGTTATGTTTCCTTCAGAGCATTTAGAGGTAGGAGTGTAGGACCAAGAAGTCCTAATCCTTTGTTTCAGTTTATTTATTTACAATAGTTGTTTAAACAAACACATTGATTTCTTAAATGTTTTGCTTTAGTAGCAAAATGCTATGAGCCTGTTGGGTCGGTTCAGCAAAAGGCTATGAACCAACCCAGCCGGCCCTACATGGGCCGGCCTTAGTCTATAGGAGGCGGGTCAAACCGCCTCCCATATTGCCTCCCAAGCAATAGGGGCTCACGCCCTATTTGATTGCCGTCCATTAATAGTGGGGTCCACTATTTGAATTAATGTATTTTTAGCACGGGGGTTAATCTATTTTTGGCAAGAGGATTAATCTATTTGATTTAATCTATTTTTGGTAAGAGGATTAATCTATTTTTGGTAAGGGGGTGGGCGGCTAAGGCTGTAAATAGGCAATAGAGGGAAGGGATACGACATGCTCGAATTTTGTTTTCTCTTGAAGTCTCTCGAGTATCTTGGGCTCTAGACTTAGTATCTAGAGATTGGGAGAGAACGATCCTCCTCTCGAATAGAGGATCAATTGTATCTTTGCTTATGTTGCTTTGTTTTGAGTTATCTAATAAAATCTACTATTTTTGGGTTGCTTCTTTATTATTCTTGTGTTCTTCTCGCTGTTTTTACCAATTTATTGTTAGGGTTGTTTGAGAACTCAAGTATTTCAGATAGGATTACTTGCGAACTCAAGTATTTTGCTATCAGAGCCATAAAAAAAGTTTTAGTTTGTCAGGCACAATAACTTCTTAGGATTCAAAATTATTACCTCAAACAAAAGAAATTAACATTATGATCTTTTAAAGTTCCGCTGAAAGGTGGAAAAAGTGTGATCATACCAGAGACAACAGCAGTGTGCTTCCAACCACAAGATACCTACATAATCATCATTATCAGGAGTATAAGAATCAGCTTGAAGCCATTGCCCAATGAAAAAAAAAATGCAAAAATCAGAACATATGATAGAAACACAAACAACAAGTCATGTAGAAGCGAGCCAACCTCATATACTGGTGCTTTTAAAAAGGAACTTTCAACCATCTGCGGCAAACGTATCACATCAGTGCAACTGACATGGCATCGAATAAATTCAAAATCAGTTCGAATGAACTTTTTTGAAAACATAAATAATGTAAGGGATCATAAAGCACTATAGCCATACCCAAGACCAAGGCATCCATTCTCATTTGAGCCCCATGCATACAGTTCCCCATCATCTGAACAAATATCACAGATCACTAATAATTAATTCTTAGCTTGATTATACTCATTCAACATTTTAAAGAACATGAAATGGACATATAAAATGAAAAATAAAAAATAAAATGAATATTAATCCATCGGGATATAATCCTCTTTAGCTAATTGGCTCACGATTTTGTCCCCTTAGTGTACGTCATGCATCCTAAATGCTCTACCAATAGAACACTTAAACCATTACACCAAAAGTACTCATCATGTTTAAGAGCTCAATTTCACTATAACTAAAAGATCTCACAATCTATCTCATTTAAGTTATTGACGTCCTTGTCATAGGCCTTACACATAACCCTAAATCCATCCATCCATCAAACATAAATTGTAGAGGTGCCTTCCACTTTATGCACTAGTCTAAAATGCATTTACAAAAATGACTTTATATAGCACTTTAACGTACATGGCACTTAATTCCAACTTCTAGTCGATATAATGCTCGGATACCAATTCTAATAACTAAAACTCTGATCTATCAAGATATTAGTCACTTTGTCCTAACAAATATTTTATTTTGATTAAATATTTTATAAAGAGTCCTAGCTTATCCTAGCTCTCACAATTATTCTTTTGTTTATTGAAACTATCATGTTTATTCATTTCATATGATTCATGAAACAGTTGCCTCATATAACCCTTTTTTTTTTTAAGTTCTATGTTTCTCCTTCCAAGAGAAGTATGGTTAACCAAGGCTTTCATGCAGCCTATGCATGAAAATTTTTCTTGGCTTACATGCATGGCTAGTACAAAGCTTAAGAAGAAACAGTTTAAACTTTAGATCATAAGCTCAGAACAGCAATCGGGAGCAAAAAACTCCAAGAAGGCATCTATCAGCCCGATGTTCTTCTCAAGCAACTATTTCTTAAGCATGAACATTGGTGGCCCCTGAGTTTGTGTTCCGAGCTTATTGTAATCAGATGCCACCATTTTAAATTGTTTGTATTTTTTTTTTTTTTTCAAAAACTAAGTCCCTTGCCGTTTTATACAATCCAACGATGAAGCTGTTGTAATTGCTGATATTAATGCATTATTTTATACTTTGATGTTTGTAGATTTTTTATCACTGATGGTGTGAATTGGAGATAGTCTCATCCAACCTTCAAGGAGCCTGGATATGTTTTCTGTACTTGAGGCATAAGTGGAGGAGTTATATGTAAGGATATGAGAATTAGAAGTGCCTGAATTCCTAGTTTCTTTTGTGGAACAGCCTTCATGAACTATCTCTTGGATTTTAGAGCCTGCTGAATCAGATGATGTGTAGTCCACCTCAGTCTGCATCTCTTACTAAACCTCATCGATCCTTTTATTCATTTCTATTTGCTCAAATTCCTTACCTCCTTCATAATATGATTCGTGGTGAATCCCACTGTTGAGTTCAAGGAGACCTCTGTCATATCTAAATGCAGCTTTCCTCCTCAGTTGATGCCTCACACTCACCTCCCTCCTCAACTTCCTCGTCATCATAGATGGTGAGAACCTGAAAAGTTCGATCTTTACACCTATGCATCAGCATGTACTTCTCATCACATCAGAAACATAACCCCTTTGCCTATTTCTCCTGCACCTCTGCTTCAGTGAGTCACTTGAAGTTGCCCCCTGGGCAAACTCCCATGATATTGCTTCTGCTAGCCTCTCCCTCCTAAATTTTTCTTCCACCCTCCGAGCAAGCTCCATCGTCTCCCTCAGCCCCCTAAGTCTCAGTACCCTGAGCTCTGCCCGTATATCCTCCCTAAGCCCCTTCATGAAATTCCCCTCCAATCCTTCCTCTGAGATTCCCCTCAGTCTCCCCGACAGCAACTCAAAGTTCTCCAGGTACTCCATAATTATCCCCTCCTGATTTAGGGCATAGAACTGCTTGTGTGGAGGTTTCCTTCATGAATGGCTCGGAAATGTTCCAATAAGCACTCATTAAATTCTCCCCATGAGTAGATCAGATACCTAACCTCCCTCCAATGGAAATAGGCTAGGGCTTTCCCTTCCAAACATAAACCCGCCACCATGAGTTTTTCTCCTTCCGTCAGCCCGTTAATAACAAAGTAACGTTCCACCCAGTACACCCAACCCTGAGCATCATCCCTTTCAAAGATAGACATCTTTAGCTTCCTTGATCTAGCATCCATACCCCAATGGTTTCTTTCTCCGTTGGTTCCTCCCGTATAGTGGTAGTGTGATTCCCTTCCTTCCTCCCTTGATTAAGTTTGACCTCATGGCTCCCCCCCCAATCATACCCTTCTCCATTCCACCTCTCCCCATACCCGAGTAGTCTCCCAAAAGGTTTAGCCTCCCCCCTCCATGTTGTCCTCCCTTCGGAAAACCCCGATCCAACCACCAACGGAGCCCTATGTGGCGATCCTTGATGAAAAACACTCTCCAACTCATCATCGTCCTCCTTAATCTCCTTTCCTTTTCTCTCCACCTTAGGAATTGCAGGTGATGCTTTTGACTACATCTCAAGCATATTTCTCATCATGTCTTCAGAGTTTTCAAAGTGGTTCTCGATGGTTGACTCTTCCCTCCACCCTGGAATATTTTTCCTCTACTCTAGCCTTGAGTTGTTCCATCTCGCCTTCCAATGCCTCCATCTTCATTTCTGTCATTAATTGGATATAGGCATCAATCGCAAGAACAACGAAGACAACTTGTTTTTCCGCCCAAGAAAGCGCTCTGATACCAATTTGATAGGTAACAAGTGCATAAATCAAAGAGATAGTGAAAGATACAATGGGTTTTCAGTTCGAGAGGAAGATCCGGCTCTCCCAATCCCTAGCCAGCAACTAGACCCCAAGCAATCCTAGAGAACTCCAAAATTCAACAAAACAAAACATAACTCTAACCCTAACCATAACCATTTCCCCCCTATTAAAAGAATACAATATTGAATAGCCCATCCCAAAATTAATTCCCTCCTAAACCGCCCCCTCTTTAATTTTGCATTCAAATCAGGGGCCCCACAAGAGGGCTGACGACTTGCTTGGTCTGCCTAGAATACACCAGGGGCCGACCCTAGTGTTGGCCAGCTAGACCGATCCATCTTGGATCGGGTTAACAATTCGCTGGAAGAAAAAAGGCGGAATTGGCCAAAAATACCAAATGAGATCCCCATCGTGACCACCTCATCTACGATCGTTGCAATTCTAAGGTTTTCTCTTTAACGAAATTAAAGATGGTGGTATATTATGTAAAAAGTAAATATAAATGTTAAATATATAAATAGTGAAATTTGGAGCATTGTACATGTAAATCCTCCAAAAATAAAAATGCAGATATAAAAATGAAAAAATAGTATCAAGTTTAGCGAAGAAAAGAAGATGACCTATAAGGTGATACTGTATAGGGAATCGGGATGGAGGTCTAAGGTGTTGCACTGGAATGTAGATAGTATGTCGTGGCAGACAAGTGAGATCAAAGCAGCAGATAGTGCTGGTAATATGAGGGCCAATGAAGGGAGCTCAAGAGATGGTGATCGGGGCTAGCAAAAGGAGCTTTAGAGATGAAGATTGCGACCAACATAGGGAGAACAGAAATTCAAGTTTTAGAGGTAAGGAATTAAAGAGCAATTAGGTCAAGAGGGAGGGGGATTGCACGTAGTTAGGTCAGGATATCACAAGTTGTGAAAAAAAAAGTAGAAGAAGATCATGAGTTATTGACATTGAGAGATCATAAGCTGTTGACTTGCTTGAGAGAAAAAATATAAGAGAAGAAAAATTGTGATGATGGCACCACAACCCACAGCATGCTTCTCATAAATCCATTAAATCCACTTAGGGTTGAGATTTAGAAAATCTAGAATTCATCGAGAAATAGAGAGTAGTGAAGAGGATTTAGTATTACTAAAGGACTTAAAAGTTTCAATGAATTTTGTTAAACAAGACTTCAGTTATATCTTACTAAAATCTCATAGCAAACAGCAACTTAGACCTATTAAAATTAAAAATCATGACCAAAATTATAGCTTATCAGAATTGCAATCACCTTATCACTAAACAAGTGGTGAGCTTGCATCTCCGACATTAGTCTTAAACCTTGGGCTCTACCCCACATCACTTGTTAAAAGAATAAAATTGTCTTGCTTTTTTGAAGAAGAAAATTATAAAACAGGTTATTGCTTCATTGGACGATGGTAAAAAAATAACAAGCAATTTAAAAAATAAAATAGAAAACAAGAGCAAGCATATGAAATTTTAAAAAAAAAATTAAGAAAACACATGCATGCTACTCAGTAAGTAACAAATCAGATATATTTAAGAAAAGTACTTGTCACAACACAAGTGTGATAACCCCCACAGGCAACTTCCACAGAGCGTGGAAGTTTCTCAACAGCAGATGGTTCAGAAACCTTCTTTCCTTCACTGAAACCCTGCATGATAAATGAAAACATGCAAATAATTACTATACTAATAATTAAAAGAAATAAAACAGGTAACAGCATTAAAAGCTAAAGGAAATACCAGCACATCAGCAGCCTTTTCACCAAATGTAAAAACAGAACCTTGCTCTTGAATGGGAATCACACAAAAAATAGTAAGACAAGTTAGAACCGAACACAGACGAATTATTGGATGAATAGCATCCAGATAGATTTACCATCAATGCAAGCCGAGTGCAGCATTCCAGCAGAAACCTTGTTGATCTGCAAGCACATATAAATGAATTATCTTTAAATAAACCAACAATGCACGCAAATACCAATCACAATGTTCTCTGGGGAAGGTAAGAACACAAAAGAAATAAAAAATGTACCTTACGGCCTTCCAAATTCTTGATCAGCCTTGGCATATATTCACTGCATAAATGGATCACAAAGTATCATTCTGTATAATGAGAAACAGTGTCACTTTTTAAAACAAAAAATAGAAAAGGTTTCAGTTTCAAAATGCATTTTCAATAGCATAGAAGAGAACGTATAACAGTAAAGACTGCTTTCTGCAAACCTGGAAAACCATTAGAACCCACAAACCAGCCTGATATTACATCATTAAAATAACAGTTTTGAATCATATCAGAGGAAAAAAGATGATAGTACTTCGTAACAATAAAAAAGTTGATGACAAAAACTATAAACAAATGATAGGGAATTATGGGGGGAAAAAACATAGATAAAGCAACCTCTAAAGCGCCGCAGTGCCAACTCACCCACCAGGGGTGCCACAACGCTAAGCAATTAAGCAATGAAACAACACGTGGAATCACCTAGAATGCCATAGCGCAACATTGCCTATCTAGCACCGCATCACTATGGGCCAATGCGGCCATGCCCATCTGACCAGTTTGGAAGTTATTTTTTGAAGAACTATATATTGCTCATTTGAGAGAGGGAATTCTGATACGCCCTAGGGTTCCACAATTTCGGTTTTGCCCTAATTTCCTCCAAAAATGAGGAATTTCTCCACCAAAAGCAAAGAGAAACAATCACAAGAGGGTTGAGATGAAAAGCAAGAACCTTTGCATTAGAAAGCCAAGAGAAAACAAGATAAGTTTGTCCACTTCGAGAAGGACAAGATCTCCCACAAGAAAACCCTAGAAAAGAACAAGAAGGAAACTAGAAGAAGAAAACTAGAAAGACAATACACTTTTCATAATGCCTCCAACTAAACCCTAATGGCCCCCTTCATACAATCCAAAAGTCCCTCACATCCCCAAATTACCCCCACTTAAGTGGGTGGGCCCCTTTTTGTCCAGCCGGTCCGCCCGCCTCCCATAGACCCGCATGGGTCTAGGATGGACCGGGTGAACCGGTCCATCAAATTCTTTTGGCATTTTCTAATGTTATTCATGTACGTTCTAGTGTTAGTGTTAGTATTAGTGTCAGTGTGAGTGTGGAGAGCATAATATGCAATTTATTCTGGCCGGTTAATTTGAATTGACCAGCCCTAAATGAAAACCTGCATAAGCAGGTCGAGCGGAACCGAACAAAGAAGCGGCCCAAGCAGACCGCACAAAAGCATGGACGGGGCTGGACAGGCCGGTTTTCGATTCTAAGCAAGGATTTGAGTATGTGAATGAAATCAGGCGACTCCTCACAAAGAATAACTCCCTCCCATTCGATCATTATTGCTAAAGAAGCATAATGCAGGAGAAAAGTTAGTAAACGAGAGGAAGAATAATAAGGAAGGTTACTTGTCGATTTTTCTCCATTTATGTATAAATTCTTCCGTGAAATTATATATAATCAGCAAGGAATGTTTTCACCATAGGTGAAGGAAGAAAAGTTGAAAGAGAAAGAGAAGAATTTGGGATTTTTGGAATTCTTCCATTCTCTAAATGTGGAAAAAAAATAGTAAGTGTTAAATTACTAATTTTATTGTTAAGATTTGATAGAATATTTATATTGCTACTTCTTTAATCTAAGGAGTAAAATATTATTGTCGATGGGAAGAATTCAAGGGAAGTAAACTTTATTTCGACAGTGAAGGAAAGGAAAATTCATTTGGAAGAAAAGATTTTGTGAGGTAATTTTATATTATAGAATAGAGAGTGTAATAAATTGCGGAGGAAATTTGATGTTTGTTTATGATGATACTTAAGGCATCCAATTTGAGTACTATATTTTAGGCATCCAAATATAGTAATAATTAAGACATTATTGTGTAATTTTGAACAGAGAAAGATTTTCATAAGTGAACTAAGAAAAGTAATTTGAGGTCTACATGAAGCTCAAGATTTGGAAGGAAATTGAAAAACGAAAAAAAAAAATTATTGTTGTATTTCAATTTAAATTCTAAAGGTAATGTTTTATATAATTATTTTACTTATATTTGGATGTTACTATGTGTAAGATGATGTTAATTCAAATGCATATGTGATGATGAACATTTGACATTTAAATGAGTACGATAGAAGAAATGTATATCAAATAGCATAATAGTATAGATATATATGAATACGTGAAAGGAGTATATATTGATTTAAAACATATGTAAAGGAAAATAAATAAATTTGAAAGCATAAAGTGGAAAAAGAAAAGACATATGCATATAAATTATAGGAGTTCACCCCCGTATGGTACTGGCTGAGAAAGCAATGTACTCGTGCACGTTAAATGGAAATGGTTGTACGTTTTACGTTTATGAGTATATTTAGACGGTGCTCCTGCACTAATGGAAATGGAATAAATATTAAATGGTAATTAAAAAAAGAAATAAAATAAGAAGTTATGTGAAAGATAACTTATAAATCTATAATATATGAAAGAAATAATATATATATATATATATATATATATATATTACTGTATAAGAAAGACAAAGAACTATATATGTTTTACTATATATATCTAACAGTTGTAAATGTAAATATAATAAGATTGGTGCGTGTGTGTGTATACAAATGAATATGTTCATTTTATGTATGTAAAATTTCTATGTTATAGGCATGACTACTCACTGAGTTTACTTCGTAAACTCAATCCATTAAATTAACATATTTTTCAGGTAAGTCTACTTATAAGTGAAAATGTTGAAAGAAGAGTATGTCCATAAAAGACAGCACTCAAATGAAAGCAGGTAATATATAGTTTATGTAATTGTTAAATTGTGATAAGTATTAGTAGTTGATGAAAATTTTATGTTAGTGACTCTTAAGTTTTATTTGGAATGTAGAAATTAAACTGTGTTTGAATTTAAAAGTAATGTTATGACTGCTCGACTGTTTATTACCACCTCGTTAACTCGAGTATTCGGGCCGGATCGTGACAGTGCAAGTGAATTTTGGGAACAACCATGTGTGGATATTCCTAGTTCTATCAGTTCTATTCTTCACTCTTGTGTTTATTTTTTAATTTTTATTTGAAATGAAAGTTCTATTTTCTTGTTCATTAATTATGCAAGTTGGTGTCTAATTTTCCTATGTTGAATTTATGATGTGATAGGGAATTACGTGTCAAATGGAATAGGTCTACACTTTTCAAATGCAACTATTTTTTCTGGTTTCCTCATTCTTAATTTATTTGTGTTTAGGCCAAACACAAATTTAAATCTTAGTATTATTTATCTCCCTAACGAAGGCATACTGGAACAATTAGGGAGTCTTGAATAAGACTCTAAGGACAGAGAGATATGATTTGTAGGGTATAAGAATCATTAAGGAGATGTTGTGCATTCAATGAAGCGAAAGATTAGCCAAGTTAGGCATAACTTTACTATGATTCCAACAAGCTTGACAGAGACAATAAATTATTTATGCTTTGGTTCATAATTAAAATTTTATAGATCAATCATGTTCACATAATTATCCTATCACCCATAAATTCATATTTCTCTAGCATTAGAAAATTCCTTTTAAAAACATTATAAGTAAATTTTTAGTTTATAGTAAATGATCAAGAAAGTTAATACATAACATTTTAAAATTAGTAATTAGATTCCTCATGGAAACAATAACTCACTTATGAGTATATTATTTGAAACGGCACATGCATTATGTAGCACCGTATCAACCACTAAATAATAGGTGAGTAGACAAACTTTTGTATTTATACAACTTTAGAAGCATGGAAAATAGCATTCAAAAAAGGTATAAAAAATTGGAAATAATTAGGTCAGCAAACAAACCAAGTGCTCTACATGCTACTTGTGGCTTGGCTCGACAAAGCTAAAATTGGCAGGATGTTATAGTATGGGATTTTTAAACTTTTAAAATTGCAATATAATGTTTTAAGCTCAATGAATTTGGCTCGATATGCTCATTTATGTTTCCTAACGAGCAATTCTTTTAAAGTTTAATGATCAGAAAATGAACTGAGCTGGAGTCGAGCTCAAACTAAGTTAAAACAAGTTTGATTAACGAGTCGAGCTTGAACACTATCATAAAGATCAAACATGCTCAAGCCAAGCTTGAACAAACATTTGGTAAATGAGCTCGTGCTCAAATAGATATCAGTTTGGCTCGCCTTGATTTGTTTACAACCCTAGTTACAATGTGGAAACTTTTGTCTTTGCTAGATATAAGCTCCATGTGTTTTATACTTGTACTGCCTGCTTTGATAAAAAGTTGTATTGGAGATATAAATCAGTGTTCAACTAACTTTCCAATAATCATGCGATAACTTCTCTGAAAATGATAAAAGCTACAACTTTAATCATAATGAAGGAGCAGATCCTCCAATTAAACCTTGAGCTAAACGAGAATCCCAAAATTCTGGATTGATGACCATGACCAAGTCTCCCAGCGCCACCAGACCCCCAACTCAGCACATTACCTTCATCTAATGTGAAGAGGAAAAAGTTTAGATGGTACATAGAAAAAACAACAAAAACGAATGCAACGGGTTCTGAAAGGACATGGTAAATCTTCCACCTTACCTGTGACAGCAATTGAATGCTCAGAGCCTAATGAAACCATTTTAATATGGATACCATCCAAGGAGTCAACCCTGGTAGGTGTAGAGACTACACTTTTCGCCCCTGCAAACCAGAAAAACGTATTAATGTATTTGGAAGTCGTAAGCAGAAATTTCATGATTAATATAGGTTTTAAGACATAAAAACAGGAAAAATATTTAATATGTAAAAGCTACTTAAGATGAAATGTCCTATGGAATTTCACATGCATCTAGAATTTGAAAAAAAAATTACAAAAAGGAAAAATAACGTAGAAAATGAGGATTTAAGAAAACTTCTATAAGAGAGTAAGAGATAGATCATAAAATACATAGCTAAGTTGTTCTATAAAGCCGTCATCCTTTTCACTGCAATGAAATTAGAGAGTTTTCTACATGGTAGAGATGATTGAGCAATATGGACCGGGTCTCAGACCCCCATCTTATTTTGAACTGAAAATCCCTCCTACTTGAAAGAGAATAAAAAAGGCAATTAAGAAGAATGTAGTTATGTAGAGGAACAAAACAAGATTTGGCAAAATAAGGGCTGAACTTTTATGTCAAATGAATGGTTGATCGTAGACAACGATCACTAATTAATTTCTTAGTTAATTCATTATCAGGCACAGTACTTTGGGAATCAGATGATGCATTTGAATATTCGTAAACTGCATTGAGGCTCTTTAAGCTCCTTGAGCACAAATTGAAAAGATAGAGAAGCAAATGTGTTATAATTGGTTACAGATAACCACTTTAATTATGTCCTTATAGGTTAGAATATTGTATTATTTTATTTAGATATATTTATTTTTTGCTACATCCTGAATATATCTCAAGCTCCTTGCATATTGAACAACATGTGCAGTTCATTGCATAGATCAAATATTAGAGGATATTGAAAAGACTAATCAAATGAGAAAATTAAATATATATTTATTAAGAAAGCCTTGGAGTTATATGGATTTACACAAAATTATGGCCATGTTCTTAATATGATGGAAAATATATAAATGATGCAAATTTGGAGAACCTGAGTATCACTTATTTTGACGATACTTTAATCACTCTTGCATACAAATACAAGTAAAAAAGAAAAAAGAAAATTTAAGATGTATGTATGTCTTTGAAAATTGAAACAAATCTAGATTTAGTGTTGATTATAAATGAAAGAAAGGTAAGGAGGTCATTTTCAAGGCTATTATTGAATGGTGTGACCTATGATTGAAGTTGACAAGCCCATTAGGAAATATGTTGAGGTATGTTGATCACGATGAGGGCAGCAATAAGTTATATTTATGATGCAATCAGCAAGGTGAAGGATGCAATTAATTAGTGGTGTATTTGGGGGAGATGAAATAAGTGTGAGCAAGTCTGTTTCAAAAATAAATGTCAACTCCATCAAACATTGCATCAAATCAATTATCATCTTAACATAGAGTTTTTTTTCAATAATAAATCTATAATTGATGTGATACATGCTTGGAGTTACATAAGATTATCAAGAGAATTTAATAAGAAGTTAACCTTTATAAAATTATGCGTCAATTCAAAGTAGGTTACAAGAATTCTCGGTCTTCCACTTGCTTAGGCAAAGAGTTGCGTGAAGATTAACCAGGACGCTCTCAATCAAATACAAAGGTGAAGTAATGTGAAAGCTTATAACACAAATCCAAAAGTTAATAATGAGGTGTTCACCTTTGAGGATATACTCTCTTCCCTACGAATCTAGGTTGAGCGGAGAAAGATATTCCACACTAGAAATGAAGTAACCACTAGGACGGACGAGCCGATGAACGTCGTTGTTGGGAAGGTAGCCGGAGGTGGAGGTGGCACGTATCTTCCGGTGAGGGACCACGGGGTCCTTGGTCGTTGAAGCTCAATGGTGTGGGAAATGCAATACACGATCCGGTTGACGTAGCGTTCAACGGTGATGTCGTATTCCCAATCCGGTTCGTAGAAGGGGGAGAGAAAGATGTCGATCTCCCCTTGCTCGTTGTATGCGAAGCCGTGATCAACTTCGGGATCCGCCATGCATGGTTTGAAGGAGGGAATTAATGGGAGGGAACTATAGTGGAGCCGGCGGCATAGGGAGAGGAGGGAGAGGGTTGTGGAAGGAAACTGAAATCAATTTCAGTTTTAAGTGAAATTGGAGGGAGAATTATTTGAGATCAATTTCAAATTTCAAACAAGGAGTGAGGGCATTGAATGAGCATTCAATGGGAAACCCCATTAAGGGGCCGGCGACATCAAGGAGGAGGGAGGAGATGGGGGAGGATGAGAGGGGTTTTCCAAATAGGTAATGATGACTAGGAAAGAAAAATTATTAAATCCAATTTGATTTAACTTAAAATTATATTCAACATAAAAACTTTCCTAATTTGGAAAGAATTTGAAATTCGAAATTTGAATTTCAAATATGATGGCTAGCAGTAGAGGGGTGGCGGGCGGATGAAGGGAGGTCGGTGACAAGGTGGTCGGCCGGTGGTAGGACGGCAGCCAGCGGTTTGGGCTCCAAGGGGGCGGCGGCAAGAAGGGGGAGGGGGTCGGATTCTCCAAGCTAATGGGTTTTGTTTGTCTTCTCTTGAGGTGGAGGAGGAAGAGATTGGTGGAGAAGAAAAAGGAAAATAAGAATCACAAACCTCAATACTTCATCCACTAAAACTCACAAAGAGATCTTGGGATTTTGGAACTCACAAAGAGATCCACAATATTATTTCCTCAAGAACTCACAAAGAGATCTAGGGGAAATGTCATAAACTCACAAAGAGTAACAAGAGAAAATTTTCATTCATCAACTATCAATTTCCCCATACATAAGAAGATGGCCATATATATAGGCCTCAAAATGACAAGGAAAATAAAAGACTAGAATGCCCCCTTGGGCTACAATAGAGACCAACTACCCATAAGGGCAAAAATGGAAAAACTGAAATAAAATGATTAATACATAAAATGCTAATACAGAAAATGCATCAAAAGTAAAGACTCTCCATCATTACCATCGATCTCCTGTGTCGCCTCTGATAAACACGTCGAAACCTCTTGTCGATGTCCCCATCAATAATACAAGCTTATGAACAACTGATGAAAGATTTATATGTTATTACTGACAGGTTTATGAAATACCTAAATGAGATAACTTTTATGTATTAAGAACACTCTATTTATGATCATGCTGGATAAAAATTTCACATATAATTATTAATTAAATCTTTACATAATTATGAACTTTTTTATTGATATAAGATTTTTAATGTGATATAACAATTTTAATACAATGAAGTAATGAAAAATGTATAATGCATTACCACCAACTTTAAAAAATTTAATAATTAATATTTTAGGCTTCATTTGTTGTGCAGTTGATTTTGAGGAATAACGGTGCCTTCAAGTAGGATGTTAATTTATTAATATTGAATATACTAAATGTCACACCGCAATTTGACCTCCTATAGTCAAACTAGAGTGTAACAGAGAAGAAGAATCTAAACTGACCTGCTTCTTACTTACACCCATTCTGAAACACTGATATCAGAATTAGATGAGTAAGAAGTGGCCTATTCAAACTAGGGATAGATCTGCCCTTTGCCCGCTTGCCCCCCTCAAAAAAATAAAAAACCTTTAAGTAAAGATTATTTGGTAATTTGCCCTTTCTAATGTTATTATTTTGCCCTAACCGATCATGTTTCACGCACAGGAGCCGCCTATATTCAGTTCGCTTGCCTCTCGCGGTCTCACCTCTCGTCGTTTCGTCCATCTGAAATCAACCATGCAAGTCGAAGCTCCGATCACCCTTTCAAAGCATCAACTATTTAGAGCATTTTTAATACATTTCAAAACTACTTGCAGAATGGGATTTCAGATGAAATCTGAGCCCTTGATTTCAATTTTAGATTTAAGTATTCGATTTAGCCCAAATCAATCAATTAGGGCTGAAATTGAGCCCGAATCAGATTCGACTCAAACTGATTTGGGTCGGTTTGGGTCCGATTAGGTCCGACCAAGTTAATTTCACGAAATTAAACTTGAATCGGCACCGAAAAGCGTTGAATTTTGCTTGACGATGCTCGATTGGGTTCAATTTAATTTAATTAAATCGGGATTTAATTTGGGTCAATTTTAGTTCTACGACGTTCGATCGAGGTTGATTCATGCTCGATTGCGAAAATAAACATCAACAAACATTTAAACTTCGGCTCATAAAATATCAATGCTTATGGGTTTAGTAGTACATTTTTGTCCCCTATTCGTTGGGACAGGTGAGCACTGAATCAGGATATTTGTATTTTAGTTTATATATATATATATATATATATATATTTTAATATTTAAATAAAATTGGTTCTGCCCCTGATTCAAACTACCCTAATATCTCTAATCATATCCAGCTTTATACTTCATAACAGGAAGCATATGTAACATATCTCAAATAAAAATGCACATCTCAATTAAAATACAGAGCTTTACTAAAATATTTAAAATTTAGTTACATACCCAAAAGTTTGTACGGCTCTCACTTAGTTCCCTTCATACACCCAAAAAGTGTATGTACACAAAAGAGTAGTCGACTATCCTGACTACTACCCCACTGGCTCTTTCCCCTTGCATGCAATACAACCACTATTAGTGAACTAGCGTTTAATGAAATACGCAAACAATGTATAAGAAATAATAGTGAACATGTTGGCAATTACTATAAAAACATGTATATTTCTATACAAAATATAAGAAGAATATAACACAACTTTCTGTTATGTTTACTATTCAACACATTTATACAAGTCATATAATGGCTATAGGCTTTTGCACCCTTCTAGCTTTCCAATTCAAGGTTGGGTTTGAATTCTCAATTTTTAAAATTTAAGTTATTCTCTCATTCAAGGTTGGGTCCGAATTTTCAATATTTAAAATTTCGAGAGTGTGGGCTTAGCTCGTTAGTTTTTTCACTTTACTTTTGTGGGTACATCCCTCAAATATAACTTATTTCACATTTTTCATATCATTCATTTTTCACAATCATATAACGTGCTATTATAATCACTACTTAATAAATCAATCATTTATATATGAAGGAACTAATGTTATCCTAAATATAACAAATATAAATTTGGAAATATATAAAATTTGTTGATTTCAATAGGGGAAGAGAGGAAAGAAAGGGATTTTGATTGAATGAGTTTGATAGAGGTGGTGTGCAAAAGAAAAAGAAAATAAGATCTAGAAGAACAAACTCCTAATATGATAAGATGCCCAAACGATGTGATAGAAAATAGTAAAATTTTACATATTTACAAATTTATATTTATTATATTTAAGATAACATTAGTTCCTTCATGTATAAATAGTTGATTTATTAAATAGTAATTACAGTAATACGCTATATACTTATAAAAAATGAATGAAATGAAAAAAAAAAGTAATATATGGGAGATATGCCCGCACAAGTAAAGGAGAAAGACCTGACGAGCTAAGCCTACACTCTCGAAATTCGGACCCAACCTTGAGTGAGAGAGCATCTCTAATTTTAAGGGTTGGGAATTCGGACCTAACCTTGAATTGAAAAATTAGAAGGGTGCAAAAGCATATAGTTATCATATAATTTATATGATGTGTTGAATAGTAAACATAATAGAAAGTGGAGTTATATATTTCTTATATTTTGTATGAAAATATACATATTTTAACAGTAATTGTGAACATGCTCATTATTATTTCATATACATTGTTTGCATATTTCATTGAGCTCTAGCTCACTAGCAGTGATTGTACTGCAAGCAAGGGGAAAGAGACAGCGGGGTAGTAGTCAGGACAATTGACTATTATTTTATGTGCATACACTTTTTGGGTGTATAAAGGGAACTGAGTGAGAGCTGTACAAATTTTTTGATATGTAAATAAATTTTAAATGTTTTAGTAAAGCTCTATATTTTAATTGAGATGTGCATTTTTATTTGAGGTATACTACTATTAGACCGGTCCAGCCCGTCCGCACGGGACCGGCAGAGGCGCGAACAGGCGGAATCTCCGCCTCCTGCGGAGATCGGGCGGGCCAACAGCTCAAACAGAGCATTTTAGGAAGGATTTTTTGGGGGTTTCAGAGAGAAATTTGAATGTAGGGATTGTTTAGGGAATTCCTTTTGATTTGTATGCATTAAATAGTTGATTTTGCTAGAGTTTGAGTATCTTGAATTTGGCTGAAATTTGAGATCTCTAGAATTTAGGTTTTCTTTGGGTTCTTAGGCAGCGTCATGAGATTTGGGAGAGATTGCCGATTCCTCCTCTTCTTCGAATTGAGGATCAAAATGGTAATCTTTGGGCTGTTTTATTCCATTCTACTAGTGGATGAATAAGGGTGTTTTGTTCTGATTTTTTCATCTCCAGATTTTCTCGTGTCAAAATTCTCTGGTTTTTTTCTCTAATTTGGGGTCTGTTTTCCTCGTGGACAAGCAATTACCATCGCTGCAGTTTACTTGATTTTTGGCTAGGAACACTTGTGAAATCCAAAGTGTTTCCTTCAAATTGGTATCAGAGCTCGTTGTTTGGGAACCTTAAGGCGGCTGGAAAATCCTGATTCTTTCAAAGCGAGCTTTTTGGGCTCTGGAAGTGATATTTTTTGAGATTCCTTGGGAGAAGATGGCGGAAAAGAAGCTTAACGTCTTGGAAAGGCAAAAGTCGGCCAAATTGAAAGCCTGATTTGCAGGAAAGGAAATTATCTGCAATTTCAAAATCAAGATCCTCTAACAATGAAAGGTTAGGAGGGGAAGTTCATCCGCTGATGGAGGAATGATGAAGAAACTTAACTTGTGAAATGGAAGAGCCTAATCCGGGCGGCAAATCGGAGTAAGGGAGACTAAACCCGACGCCAGGGCATGAGGAGGAAATTCCGAATCCCATATTGAGGGGGAGTGAGAAATTCGGAGGCGGAGATCCTGGAGGAGAAAACGACATGCCCCTCGAGAACACGCTTTCTAGAGAGGAGGAATTGAGTAGGGGATACGATCAACAGGAAGGCTGATTTGATCGAAGGAAGGAAGAATTTCAAGTCGCCGAGGTGCTGAAATTGAAAGAAATCCACAGCGTCGAGGTGTTGAATTTTTGAAGGGGGAAGGGAAGAAAATTCATCGCCGAGGTGCTGAATTCGAAAGGATTCTAGCGTCGAGGGACCTGTTTTTGAAGGAAGAAGGGAGGAACGTCATCGTCGAGGTGCTGAATTTTGAAGGAATTCAGCTGTCCGAGGTGAGTTTCGAAGGAAGAAGAGGTGAAGTATGAAGAGTGATTCCGAATATAATCGTCGGAGGGATGAATCGGGACAACTTGGGGGACTCTCGCCTTTGAGAATGGGAGGTTATGGACGGGTACCGGAGAAACGGAGGAGACCTACAGGTGAGGAAGCTGAAAATGCCCGTCTTTGAGGGCGAAGAACGGCCATTGGGTGGATCTACAAAGTGGAGCGTTACTTTGCCTGTCAAGGGTTTGATAGAGTATAGAAAAATTGACAGTGGCGGGTCCTGTGTCTGGAAAGGGAAAGCTTTGGCATGGTATCAGTGGCGTGGACAAAGAGGGAGCCCATCCGGAGCTAAAGAGAGATTCAATGATTGCTTATTAGAGCGTTTCTGAAGCCTACGGGGAAGGAGACTTTATGAGCAATTCTTTGCCTTGAGACTTAAGAAGGGACTGTGGCAGATTTATCGGGATCGATTTGAGTCGTTGGCTAGCAGATTTGGATAACATTTCAGAGATCAGCCTTAGAAGGGAACTTCATGAAGGGGCTGAAACCAGAGATCCGAACAGCAGTCAGGGTACTGGAGCCGAGGAAACCTGGGAAAGGCTTATGGAGCTACGGCAGTTGGTAGAAGATCAGAAGAAAACATAAAGAGGGGGCGCTCGAGAAATCGCTCAAGAGGCTCTTACAGGACGACGACCACTCTTCTAGCACCCAAGGGACCTGCATCAGGCAACAGTAATGAGACAACCCGGGAGAAGCAGTAGGAGGAGGGAGTCGGGGAATTTCAAGAGGCTGACAGTTAAGGAGATGCAGGATAAGAGGACAAAGGGATTCTGCTTCTAGATGTGATGAGAAGTACATGCCGAAGGGCATAGGTGCAAGGAATCGAACTCTTCAGGTTTCCTTGTCTGTGAAGACGAGAAGAGGAGGTGGGAGCAGATCTGGATATGAGGAAAATTTGCACCTTGGATGTGGCAAGAAGTATCTCTGAACTCTGTAGTGGGATTCACTCTGGTCACACTATGAAAGTGAAAGGAGAGATAGCTGACCGTGAGGTGGTGGTGCTAATTGATAGTGGGTTACCCACAATTTCATTTCACTCAGGTCGTCAACCCAACTGGAGTGAAATTGGTGGACACCGGTTGTTATGGGGTGATGATGGGTACAGGAAAGGTGAGAAAGGCCAAAGAATTTGTAAAGGAGTGATGTTGACCATCCTAGGGGATTCAAGTAAGGGAGGGCTTTCTCCCACTAGGTTAGGAAGCACTGATGTCATCACTGGGTGATGAAGTGGTTGCAAACCTTGGGGGAAACCAAGGACTATTGGGGAGCACTCACGATGGAATTAATGGTGGATGAGAGAAGGGTAGTCATAAAGGGATATGCAGGGCTATCCAAAGTCATCACAACACTTAGACCATGGTTAGAGGACGTACAAGAGGTGGGGGAAGATAATCTCTAGTGGAACTACACAGACTGGATGCAATCAGATTGGAAGAGGGGGAGGGGATGTTCCCTGTCCGTGCAGCCCTTGATTTAAGCAATACAGTAAGGAGCTTTCAGTCACCTCAAGGACGGCCACACTCCACCGGAACACAAGCATATCTCACCTTGAGGACAAGGTGGATTTTCAGGAGGGGGGTGATTGTTAGACCGACTCACGTGGACCGGGTTCCAGCCTGGTCCGGCAGCGGGAACCAGCAGAGGTGTCGAACAAGGCGGGATCTCCCGCTCCTGCGGAGATCAGGGCAGGCCGACACGCTCAGACATAGCGTTTTTAGGAAGGATTTTTGGGGGGTTTCAGAGAGAAATTTGAATGTAGGGACTGTTTAGGGAATTCCTTTTGATTTGTATGCATTAAATAGATGTTTTTTCTAGGGTTTGAGTATCTTGAATTTGGCTGAAATTTGAGATCTCTTAGATTTAGGTTTTCTTTGGGCTCTAGCGGCGTCTAGAGATTTGGGAGAGATCGATCCTCCTCTCGAATTGAGGATCAAATTGTATCTTTGCTGTTTTATTCATCTACTAGTGAAATACAAGGGTTTTGTTTGGTTTTTTCTCAGATTTCTTGTGTAAAACTCCTATTTTTCTCTGTTTGGGGGCTGTTTCCTGCTGTGGACAGCAATATCATCGCTGCAGTTTACTGATTTTGGCTAGGAACACTTGTGAATCCAAGTGTTTCCTATAAATTACATATGCTCCCTGTTATGAAGTATAAAGCTAGAAATAATTAGAAATATTCGGGTAGTCTGAATAGGCTACTTCTTACTCATCTAATTCTGATATCAATTTTTCAAAATGGGTATAGGTAAGAAGCATGTGAGTTCAAATTCTCCTTCTCTGTTACACTCTAGATTGACTGTATGGGGTCAAAATAGGGTTTGACACTAAATAATTCATAGATATAGTAAATTATTATTTTAAATAAATAGGAAATTAATTTATTAATATTGAATATACTAAATAATTTATAGATATGGTAAATTTTAATTTTAAATTTTTACACATATTCACATAAAGAAAAGAAATCGGTTAGATTAAAAGCATCTAAAATGAGTACACCAATTCATAAAGGAAATGAATAAAATGAGTTGGATCTTTGAGATTCATAACTACCTAAAGCCCGGTGATTTTTCAGCCCTTGTACCTATCTCTAAAATCTCAGTTTATGCAAAGGAGAACTAACGTCGATGGTATAGGAAACACTAAAGATGATTCGGTCAAAAATAGCATAATGCAATGACTTTGTAGTTGGCCATGGATCGTTTACTTAAAAAAATTACCACTATATGGTATTAGGCCAAATATTATTGAACAGATGTGACTTTTGGCTGAGTATGCATGTCAAGTACTGCAAGTAAAATATCGCTACTGGTGGATTCTTCTCGATCAACTTGTCTAGTTTAAATGGTTTCTTGCTGATATTTTTTGGAGACTCGTCAAAGATTATCTTTATGATTATTTCAGGTAACTCAGTAAGGCAACTTAATGGTTCAATACAATTTTCATAGATCTGATCATTTTAACTTAGGTAACTTGTCCTCTGTTTGATCAACAATATTCAATATTGACTTGATTGACTTTACTCACGTAAATACAGTTCTACACTACCTCAATTAAATCAATCAATTCAACCAATATAGCCAAAAAAATCAATCATACCTAAAGGCTCTACATTATTTGAAGGGATTGAATAAGAGGAAAAGTAAAGGAACTAGAAATGGAAAATAAATGGAATTTAAATTGCCATTGAGCTTTGTTCATTATAAAGAGAGAACAACTAAGTCACAGGGACGAACCAATAAACTATATTCCGATTTTTCACTAGGTTGAGTAAGACAATATCAATGAAAAAAAAAATCATTTTTTCACATAGTCTAGGTTAAATGTACTTAACTATTAATTAGATTAGAACCAAACATCAACTATGAAATTGTGAGCAAGCTGCATTAACATTCCCTTCAATTCCTTTAAACCAAGCACACCCTGAACGTTAGAGCTTGTAGATTTGACAAAATGGTTGGTTGATTATGGTTGGTGTTCAAAAAGATTCACCCCAACTCAATCATAAACCTACAAGAGCATAAATTGATATGTCATTTTGACAACTAATTCAAAGTTTAACATTTTGGCAAAATTTGGAGCTTCCACATGCAAGCGTCCAAAAAACTGCTTCTTCAATTATCAACCTAAAGAACTTAGGAATGAACCAAGCATTGGCTTAGAGGTTTATACCTCAGTTCCCAACCATGAGGTCATGGGTTCGATCCCTACTCATACTATTGTTTTGATCAATACATCTCATACTATTGCTTATCTCTTAGAAAAATATCAAGTGTGCATTTTTGTTTGGCTCTTGTGTCAAGCATTTGTCAAGTGACTCTTCGCAAAATCTTATAATTGGTCTTATGCCTCTTTATAAAATATATGGGATAAATTTCTATCCTTCAAATAAAAAAAAACCAAAAAACTTTGGAAGCCCTCAAAAATCTCTAAAGCACCATAAAACTACTATCAATAGATATTTTGATCAAGAAAAGCCTACAAGAGGGCTTTAAAAGAAAAACAAAAATAAAGAGTGGGAATTGAATAACATACATTGTCTTGGCTCTGCATGTCAAGCACATAATTTTCCAGTGTTCTCCAACAGCTATCACAGGAAAATTAGTTACAATTTTCTACCCGCAACAAAGTATCATCTAATGAGTATCATTGCTTTAAGCAAAGTTGTCCAAGATGTTATCCATCCATCAATACTATAACAATACGTACAAGGCTAAAGCCCATGAACCATAAAAACTTAAAAGTAATAGGAATTACTAGTTTTTGTACATAGATATGGTATGTCTAAGAATCTCATAAAACATAATATTGCATTAATTTAATTTTTCATCCAAAAGAAATTGACGTGCTAAAACCTGTTTTTAATCTTTTTTTATATCCCTGTTTAGTGCATCTTAAATTTTAGGTGGTGGAAAGTACTGGTGATTTGGGGGAGGAGCGGTCTGGAAAAAAATATGATCATTCCATCCCATAGACAATTTTATACAGGATGTTTAAGGAAAGTTGCAAGCTTTATGAACACTAGAACAACTTCAAACATAAAGCAAATGAACAAGTGCTAGTAAATAAGCGGAAAATATGTTCAGGGTAAGAGGGAAGATTACTCTTTCCAAGACCAAGCTGTCCACAGGAGTTATTCCCCCAGATGAAGAGTCTCCCATCCTCTAAAAAAACATGTAAAACAACATTACAAAGGTTAGGAAGTTCTTCTATCTTTTACCCAAATAAGAAAATAGTCGCTTTAAAGCTTTAGCATCTTTCCAAGCCATAGTGATAGATCTAAATTGATCCTCTTATTTGTAGAATGACTAAAATGAATTGGTTTTTTTTAGTTTCATTCTTGGTTGCATTTGGCTGACTAGGGTTGATTGGAACAAATTTGGATTTAGAAACACAAATAGATTTGATTTTCAATAAGATGGCTATGGTTAAATGTAGGTTCCAAATTAAATAAGATTGGTTTTGGGAAGAGTACAATAGGTAGATTGTGTTCAGATGTGGTTATGAAGGATAAGATTAATTAGAATAGAATAAGTATAGGTTTAAATTTAGAAAGTTTGATCTAATGTATTGGAGATAATTAATGAGGTTAAAATTAGCAAATCAATTAAGAAATCCTTAGGAAAGGATAAGGTCGTTAGAACTCAATTTAAATTATACTTATAAAAACGGAATTTAAATATAAAATTTAACTTAAATTTTATATTCAAATGACAGATGAAGGATTTATATTTGATGGAAGTAGTATAGGTTTGTGAGCAGATTGTGGAAGGGGAACGGGATTTTTTTTTTTTTTTCAACTTTAGAATGAATAGGGGCCTTTGCATTTTAAATGAAATGTATGATTATTAGAAATTTGTTATTAGTCGAGAAGGGTGAAACCATGAGAGACGGTTCATAGAATATATATATGGTTAAGAGGTGATTTTTGGCACAAAAAATAACAGAAAGATAAAAGAGAAACAACAAAAAACATCAATAAATGCATCAAATTCTTCATAAAATGCACGATGCTTTGATTCAGAATACCAAGCAAAAAAATGAGAATTGAGATTTGGGAAAAATGAGAATTGAGATTTGGGAGAAAAAATAGAACGAAAAAGAAAGATAATAAAATCCCTCAAGCAATAAATGATGATTCATCAAAAGATAGCGTCGAATATTGATGGCATGAAATCAATCCTGAAAACACAAAGGAGAGAATTATAAGGCATTCATAAGGGCTTGAAATCTCATTGAACCTAAACTCATAATAAATCATTCAATGTCATCTCAATGGCAAAACTCTAAGCACTATTTACATTTTACAATAATAGTTCTTTATTCCAAATAACAAAATTACAGATGATAAGCAAATAGGAAAAAAATCAAAATATTTCAAAAATAAAAAAAGATAAATTAACCAATAAAATTTTCCAGTTATTGAAATATAGAATAAAACACAAATGACAAAATTATTCAATGGCACTTAACAAAGTTGGAGGAACCAGAGAGTTTTTGTTGTATGATTATGCTGATGAGATCCATTCTCTGAGAATTACATTAGCGAAGAAGAAAAGATAAATGGAATTTCCATGTCTAGAATAAGAGATGAATAAAAAACTCCTCCCACGGGAAAAACATCATGAGGTGAGAGAAGAAGGAGAAGATATGGATTGATGGTTTGCTTGAGCACTAATAATCAACTTTGAAAAATTAAAGCGATCTTAGGCTAGAGGCCTTCATGCATAGCGATAGATTGATATAAAGTGATCCTTTTATTTGTAATGGTGACAGAAAGGAACTAATTTCCTTTTTTTCATTCAATTGGATAAGAAATGGGGACCTCAATGGATTTGATTTAGAATGAAATGAGTCAGATGACTAAGATAAGGTATAGAATTCAATTTCAATAAGGCCAGTTTTGTAGAGATCAAATAGATTAGGCAGAATATGGTTCGAGATGTTGCAAAGGATGAGGTTAATCAGAATAAGATTTGGATATCTCAATTTGGAAGATTTGTTGCTAGTTTGTAGGTGAAAATCAAGGGTGTTAAGGATAACTGGATAAGCATTCAATTGGAAAAATTTTAGGAAAGGATGAGTTGGTTTTTAACTCAAATTCAGATTCAAATATTAAAATCAAATTTTAAATCTAAATTCCAAATCTGAAATCTAATATAAATTTCAAAGTCAAATAAAAAAAGATATGCATATTTGATGGCATTGGTAGATTTTTGGGGATGAAGTTATGGAAGAGGATTGGATTTTTTTTATTTTTGAATGAATTGGAGGCATTTACTATTCATATGAGCGGAATTGAGATTATTCACCGGTTAACTGCAAAAAGAGAAAGCATGAAATCATAAGAAATAGTTTTTTGCTAAATGTGGCACCTAAAAGATGTTTGCCAGCATAGGAAATAGCAGAAAAAGTGTAATAAGACAACAAAAAAACCAATAAGTGCATCAAATTCTTCAGAGACAGCAGGCAGCTCTGATACCAAAATAGATGTAAGATAAACAGTGGAAATGTGAAAACATAGGGATTTAGAGAGGAGAAGGGAGGAATGGATGGGAAAAGAAAGATGTAGCGAATCCTCAATCTATTAATATTAATTCCTCCAAAATTTGAATTGACAAATCATTAAGACAAGGTGTTGAATCCTAAATGAATCCTGAAAGCACAAAAAGAAGCAATAAAAGGCAAGCATCTCATAGAACAATCGCTCAAAACATTTCATCATCACCATCTCAATTACATGATGTTATGCACTATCTATGCTAATAGTGCCATAATCAAAATAACTAATTTACCCTTAAACAAATAAGGAAAATAAAAAAATAATTCAATATGAAAAATGGCACATTAACCACTAACATTTAACTTGGATAGTGAAAGACAAAAAAGCATAACATATGACATGTAAAATGAGATAGACTTTTAGTTAACGAAACTAACAAATTTAGCCATCCTATGCTCCATCAATAGGTAGAAAAGAAAGAGAACAACAGAAATAAAAAATAGCTAGCATAGGGAAAGGAGATCAACATTTTTTAATATGATGAGAATTAGTCAAGTTTTTAAGTTGAGCATCACAAGAAAAGCTGACCTACCCATGCAACGTCCATGTAAATCATTCACATTTCCCCGCAGATTCAAACGGAAAAAAAAAAAGCATTATTCTCAAAAGAAAGCGAGAATCACTTATAGTTACTGAAGAGCGAGTTCTTTTAAGTAGCAACAAGTGTTAGCTTCCAATATAAAGTTTAGTCCAAGATATTCTAAATTATAAAATAACCTAGAACCTTCTACAGTTTTATAAACATTAAACTAATGAAGTTTAAACAAAAAGGAGAAATATTGTAAAAGCATGCTACTAATAAGAATAGTTACACATGTGCTTATGCCCACACCAGTGACAGCAGCAGAATGATGGTAACCAGCAGAGATCTGCACAACTTTTTCAGGCAACCCAGAAATCTGGAAAGGTTCCTGCAAGAAATGGATGTAGAAAAGGCACCTGTGAGAACTAGCTGATATAAGTTACATTGGTGCGACACAGAAGCTCAATTAGAATACCTAAATTCAAATAGACATGGATCGTATATAGAAGGACATTCAATAAAAGTAAGACCATTTCAACTTCCACTCAAAGTTTTTTCTTTTATTTTTCTTAGCCGAGAAGGAATTAAAATTGACAAAACGGTGTTCTCTTAGGATACAATTATAGACTGTTTAAACGTTTTTTCTGCTTCAGGTTGAGCAGACAGAACCGGTAAAAGTAATTTTTCTTATCTTTGTTTCCACGTAACAGAATAAGAATGTATATACTACTATCATAAAAACCGCTTGAGTTTATTCTCAAATAAAATTCTATCCTTTCATTTTAATTATTCAAATATAATCCTGCCTTTTGATTTTATATTATCTTATTATGATTATTTGATAATTTTAAAAATGATTAAATGTAATTACTTTTCATTTAAGCAAATAAATGAAGAAATCCTTTAAATTCCCTAATGCTTCTTAGTATTTCTTCATATTTAATCTAATGCTTCTTAGTATTTCTTCATATTCATTAAATACTCATTCCTATTCCACTCTCCATATACTCAATGTTTCCCATTCCTTTTTCTTCTAGTCTTAATTCATATTCATTAAATACCCATTCATACTCACCTCTTCATATCCCCTACACTTCTTATTCTCTTTAGCATATATACGTAGCAAGACATAAAATAAAAATAATAAAATCAATCGTTAAATAAAGACAATTAGCCATCAAAAGTGCTGCTTGCGAGCTGAATAAAGATATATGAATACAACAATAGGTATAAACTTGCATATATAAGTATGCTTATTAATTATGATATGCTTATCAACTATAATATAGATCAAGTTATTCAAGAAATTCCATAAGAAGTTGCAATTTTTCGTCGAGAGGATCAACATCATGACCTCATCATTTGAATTTATAAATTTCATCTCTTTTAATATTTTGTCTTATTTACTAAACCAAACATCATTAATCTCTATTTTGTTGTTTTTTTTACATATGATACGTTTCTTTTAATATAAATTATAAAATATTATTAATTCAAACTTGTAATTGAGATTTTATAAAAAGTATTTAATATTATTTTATTTTCAAATGAAATTTCTTAATACTTTGTAAACACATGCTTTAATATTGAACATAAAATTTTGAAAGTTTTTCTCAACAATTATAACAATTTAAACGAATATTTAATTGATTATATAAGCATTTAAATTGATCTTTCATATATATAAATTTTGAAAGTTTTTCTCTCATGCTTACAGTTCCAAAAAGTATATATATACTACCACTCCAGCCTTGCAGCTTGGTTGTTGCTTTGCTACTTGCTGCCATTGGCTGATGCTTGTCATGTGCTATTGTTGCTGTTTGTTCATTGCTTTTACTTTTTGTTTGCTATCTCAACAAGAAGCTATTTGATGTCCCAGCATGGAATATTGGAATCAATCCCAAAATAGTAAACCAAGAGGTCATTATCGCAAAATGAAAGCAGAGAAAAGCACTATACTGCTGTCCAGGGAAGTAGGAACAGAAAAACAAAAGGACAACTAGCTGGAACAGTAAGCATGAGAGAACAGCAAAATAAATTCATCTGCAGCATTAAACAACACTCAAGTTACCATTCAATAGCGAACCTCTAAAAAAATTCCTAAAATCCTTCTTAACCATTCTAATCTCTCATTGAAGGCTTATTCTATAATGTTGAGAGGATGGCCACAAATCAGCCATCATCTTGGACATTCAGAAGCCACAGCAGCTATCTGAAATTTTTCTACCAAGTTGCTCATATAATCATTTATTGAATTTATGGGCAAAGACTTCATTATCCTGATAATAGGCTATAGATTTTCCGAAAAAACGCTATAGATGGAAATCAAGATTAGCCATAAAATGTACATAATCTTGTAAATATGGCAGTTATAGCCATATATGTATGTATATGTATGTATGCCTGTATGTATCATCCTACTACTCCAAACATGCATATGCATGTATTGCAGCAGACCAAGATTACTTTTTGGCTATAACTGCATTGGTCACATGATTTAAGCCTAGAACACTTATAATAAAACAAATGCAAAAAAATGTAACAAAGATGTCCCTGTGTTCCAAGAAGATGGTGTTACAGTTTAAAAGTTCATGCGCTGCCAGTGGCCACAAAAACTTTATAATCAGCTCTACAAAATTTGAACCACAAATAAATAAGAAGGAAAGCAATCTCCAGTCATTGCAATGCTGTTACAAGGATGTGTAACTTGCTAAAGTCCAAGAATGCTTAGCACCGCCTTCACATCCCGTCTAAATTTATTCAAAAGTAAATAAAAACAATAACCAATATGCCAAAACGAACAGCAATGATCCTTCAAAAAGACCGGTTTCTCTACTGAATTTGGAAACGGATTTTAAAATTAAGAAGATAACTACACACACAACCATATCAAGATAAAGCATATACTAAAATAAGGAAAATAACCAGAAAGAAATCAAATGCATAAACATCTAAACTAAAAATGAATGCAATATGGTTAAAAAAAAAAAAAAGAAAACATGCACAGAAAGCTGTGCACGATAAAAATAAATAAATAATACATACTAGGATATGCGTCTTTGCAGATGTTGTTCCTAATTGTCCAAAGTTGTTCAAACCGGTAGCAAAAACCCGACCAGTTTCTATCAAGTAAAGAACATAAATGTCATAAAAAATAGCAGCAATATAAAAATAAGAAAAAAAAAAACCATCATTCAAACAAATATTAGCACTGATGGCAAGAGAAACAAAAGCTGATGAAAACTTTATAACCCGACTACTAGAAGACTTAATATGATCATAATCATCACCATGAATCTTTTCCCAACTATTTGGGATCGGTATTATAAATCACTCTTGACAATTGATTTTTATTAAGAATTGCATGTGGTGTAATTTTCTCCCCTTCTTCAACAATAACAGTTATAATAAATGATAGTCAGGTGTGGCACAAATAAGAATCTTAAGATGGATATATAGTAAAACTTGAAAGAATATTACGATAAATGATTGTACTAAAGAACAAATGAATGTAACACCTGCTGGAGATATAGTGATAAAATATACAATAAGTGATTGGGCACATCTCAAAAAATGAACCAATAAGAGAGATAAATACATTAATGAGAAGAAATGGAAAGAGAAGCAAAGGTGGTGTTGGCTATAAACTATAGTTACATAAATTAGATATAAGATCTCATAGACCTCACAAGAATGAATGGAGAAAGACTAAGCAGATAAATGAACTCAAATAATTTGGATAAGACGGCCCATGATCATAACCATTGAATTGTTTTCCACAATCACAATCACAATAACAATTTGATGCAATGCGAGATGCTTAGTTTCAATTATCAGAATTGAGGATCGTTTCTATCAAAATAATCATGTTTAGTTTATCATTTTTTCTTATTTATTACTTATTAATTAAGAAGGGTGAAATGATCATTTATCATTTTGAATATGTTTGATATATTTTTAATTTTAGGGGGTCAAAAAGTTTGTAAATTTATGATGGAATAAAAAATAGTTTTTAGCATCACTTCTAAGGATTGATTCCTCCTTTAGGTTCTTCATGGTTTATTTCTTTTTACCTCCCATCTCTCTTCCTTTGAGGCATTCATTCTTTTAATTTCTCCATCACTTTCTTCACTTTATGATGGGGACATTGAATCTTGGAAAGTTTATTAGAGGCGTAGCCGCCAATCTAAGGCCACAATGGCGCTGATCTATTTTTTTAGTCTTTATATATATTTGTTTTATTTACATTTCCAATTTTGCCCTTACTTAAGGGCTTTGTCATGTGTAAGCCCTAGGGGCAATGTTGTCATTTATTTCCCTTTCTTTGTTGGAGGCTATTTATAAGCCCCTCGTGTTTATTTTGAGGGGATGAATGATTATTACTGAAATTCCAGATTTTGTGTCTCTTGGTGAGTTTGTGAGTTTTGGAGAAGAGCCTAGGAGAGGCTAAACGAATTACCCAACAACCACCCTCAGGTGAGTTCTTGGTTCTCTAACCTATTTCCCCTTCTTCTCTCCCTTTTACCTGTTGGCCAAAGACCACCACCAAGCCCCCCCCTCGATCCTCCTCTTGAATTGAGGATCAATTGTATCTTTGTTGTTTTCTTCTTTTTCTAGTGAAATACAAGCTTCTACTTGTGTTTTTCTCTACGTTTTCCCTGTTTCATGCTGTTTTTTCTGCTGTAAACAGCAGATTTATGCTATTTTCCTGCTGCGGACAGCAGTTTTGCTGTTAAATGTTCGCTGATTTTGGTTAGGTTACTTGCGAACGCAAGTGTTTCCTATCAACCCCCCATCCCCCAACTGAACCATCCCTCCTCACCTGCCGGCCTCCTCCCTCCACATTCAACCACCGGCCGGCCCACCCTAGCCCTTCCCTCTCTTTTTCCTTATTTCGTAATGTAGATTGAATATAATTGGGATTAATTTTGAATTCAAATCCAAGTGATTTGAAATTCAAAATCTTTCCTAAAATACAAAATCTATTTTAGGAAAGCCTTCAAATCTCATCTAAATCAATTTTTTAATTGAATTGGGTTTAATTGCTCTTCCCTAATTTAAGTTTCCCAATTAAGCAAGCAATAAACACTTGCTTTAAGCCCCACCCCCTTTCTCTATGTTGTCGGCCCCCATATAATTTCTCATTGGATTTATTTCCTAAAACCAATCTCTGCTCTTGGAAATAATTCAAAACTCCTCTCCCTCTCTCTTGGCCGAAATCCCCATGCCCCCATCTATTTAATTTCTTTCCAAAAGAGAGTCTCTCCTATTGTAATTAAATTAAACCCTCTCTCCCTCTTTCTTGCCAGCCGCCCCTCTCTCTTCTCCTTCATTAATTCCTTTCAATCAATGCCTCAAGGGGATTAATTAAGGAGTTGTTTGAACAAAATTCCCTCCACAAAATCTGAACCAAAAGTCTTCCCGTAGCCTCCTTCATTGGCCGGCCACCCCCTCCTCCTTCTCCACTTCAACTTTTAGAGAAACTTCTTTCTCTCTAGTAGAGTCTTCAAGGGAGCAACAACGATCTTCGTCCACACATCAACCTTTCGAAACCAATGAATGGCCCACCCGGAACTTGATTGCGGATTCTCTTACGACGAGCAAGGGAACGTCAACATCCTCCACTCCACCTTCTTTGATTTCATCCCGAAAGTCGATAATTCCATTGAAGAGTACGTGGACCGCATCATCTTCACACTTTCGGAAGCCATCGACGAACAACTTGCCAACGTCCAATGGCAAATTGTTTCTAGACAACCACAAGGGTGAACTTCTTCCCCTTTTCACTTATTTTCCTAATCCGCTCATCTTATAGGTGGTGATCAATTAGCAAGGAATCGTGCCTGCCTCGCCCTCTGCCTCCGATTAGTAAACGTAGGATTTGAGCGTACTTTATATGTTGCTCATCTCATTGTTAGATTACGGATTTTTGTTGAGTAACTACTTAATTCGTATGTTGTTGAAATTTTAAATTATTTTGATGGTTCAAGTAATTAGAATGTGATTTGGCCTAAGCGTAGCTACCCCTCTTATGTTTTTTTATTATCTTTTAGTTGCTAATAGTCTTAATTGTTATTTGTTCTTTTCAAAATCGTGCAAGTTCTTATCGCATTCATTTAAAAGCATTGTACTCCTGCATCACTTTATCTCCTGAGTTCTCCTCCTGCTTTGGATTCTTCCTTTCTCAACAATCAATATATCTATAGTCTGCCACAATCTTCCCTATCATTCCGTTGCTCATCATCAGCATACCATAACTAAATAAGATAACATGAAAACTATAGATCCCCCTCCCTCATGATTCATTTACAACATATGCTAAATGTGCCTGGGAAACTAAGAGGCGTGATTATTTGGCTTAAAATTTTTAAGAAGGATTATAAATAAGACAAAAATGGCATGATACTTCTAAGGGGTTCTTGAAATGTAAGCGATGGGCATCTTTTATAGGTCAGCTAGGTTCAAAAAATGTCTTAAGAAGGATAACCTCTTTAAGATAGTTGAAGATGGCTTGCGCATGGTGGATAAATTCATATAATTACTAATGGAGCTTACTTAGTCGTGGAGATATGAATGGATCTCAAGTAGGCACGTAGAAGCAAAATGGCACTAAATTTCAATAGACACAAAACTACACATCGCTGGCTATATAGAATTAAGGAAGGGCAAACTTTTCAAAAATAGGCATAAGATGAAAAGTACTAGTTTAGCTACAAATCAATAACATAGCTGCGATAGTTCTGAATGCACATGATGCATTCCATGGTCGTGTTAAAATAAGCGTTAAAAGGCAAACTATGATAATTTACGATATGGAAATATTCATACTGATGTTTTGTGGTTTTGAGTCAGGGGATACAACCAAACCATAAAATAACCTTGTAGATCGATTTTTTTTCATTTTTCTAAAATTTTTTATGAATCTCTTAAGTTCTTTGTTTAGACAATTCAAAGCTTGTTCAAGATTGATGGAAGCTAAAGGCTCCCCAATAAAATAGGCCTTAGAATATGCACTGACCAGTAAAGATCTTTCAAATATTAGATGGTTGCACATAGTGATGAGAAAAAATGATCCAATCAATAGGCAAAAAGAATGTTGCAAAATAGATAAATCCCTAAGCTCTGCTGCTTTCTAAAACTTTTACATGGGAGCACCTACTTTCAACATGTCTCATGAGGTGGTTTGACGCAGTACAGAAATAAAGGCCAATAACAATGTCGCAAAGCAAAGATTTATATACAAATTTGGGTCCTTCATCATACATGATTCTCTGTGCAACATGGACGACCTATAATCACTTTAAAATCATGGTAATAGTTAAGAAGCTTAAATTAAGATCCTTTAATGGGTAGTTATGAGTTTAAAATATTCATAAATCGCTTGATTTAATCACTCCACTCAACTTACTTGGCCAATCTAAATTTTCATGCATTTAAAAGGTTAAAATTTTATTTAATTTTTTCTTATTTTATTTGTCTTTGTATTAACACTGTCGTTGCCAGGTCCCAAGTACTACATGAGAATAGTGGAGGGTTGCGTTAGGTAGTAGACAACCAGCGTAAAACTTGTCAAATAATTATGACATAAATCCTTTAAAATTTTGTGTTAATGCTAGGGCGTTCCCTAGAAGCGACGCGCTATATTGCATGAATACAACGACAAATGTGCAAGGGTCGCAACACCGGCGCCCAGGTGCAGTGTTAAATAGGCAAGGGTTCCCACATCAAGGACGAATGTGGGCTAAAGAAGCTAGTCCGTGAAACTAAAATTAAGATAGGAATTTGAAATATAGGATCCCTTCCAGGAAAATTAATGGAATTAATATATATTATGATTTATAGGAAAATAAATATTATGTGCATTCAGGAAACTAAATGGGTTGGAGAGAAGGCTAAGAAGATTAATAGTTTATGATATAAACTATGGTATTCGGGTGGGATTCGTACTAGCAATGATGTAAGTGTGATTATAGATATGAGTTTGAAGGATAATGTTATAAAAATTAACAGAGCTTTAAAGATTGTTGTTGAAATAATGATTGTTAATATTATAAGTGCTTATGCTCCTCAAGTAGGTTTGGATATGGATTCAAAATTAAAATTTTGGAATGACTTAGAAGAATTAATACAAAAGATACCTCTTGAATAAAGAATTTTTATTGGAGGAGATTTAAATGGACATGTTGGTAGAAAGATAAATGATTTTAAAAGCATTCATGGTGGTCATGGATTTAAAACGACAAATGAAGGTGGTAAGACCATATTAGATTTTTCTTTAGCTTATGATTTCTTAATAGCTAATATTTTTTTAAGAAAAAAGATGAGCATCTTATCACCTATAAAAATGAATATAGTAAATGCAGATTGATTAATTTCTTATAAGAAAATTAGATCGTTTAGATTGCAAAGATTGTAAAGTTATTCCGAGTGAAAATTTATATATCCAATATCGATTATTAGTTTTGGACTTTAAGATAAATAGGCAGAAAATAAAAAATAGAGTAAAATGATTTTTAGGATTATATGAGGGCATTTAAAGAATATTAACAAAAGTATTTTTTAGAATAATATTTTATATCTTAAGATTTTGTCTGTACATGAGAATGCTAATATTATGTGGAAAAAATAATAAGTGATATTAAGAATATTGCAAAAGAAGTGCTTGAAGTTTTGAAAGAAAAATCTTCTAATAGTAAAAATAGTTGGTGGTGAAATTCCAATGTGCAAGAAAAGATAAAAAATAAAAAGATTTGTTATAAAAATTATTTTATATATAAAAA